>NW_019213975.1:0-4825 GCF_002532875.2 Varroa jacobsoni | reverse complement strand
GGGCGCGCGGGTAGCTGCTAGGCGAGTGCCACAATGGAGAGGGAGAGCGGCGTCGCGGGCTGTTATGCAATAGCGAAGATACCTGCTACCTAGGTAGACGGACAACGCACGAACAGCGGACGGCGGGCGAGTCGGCTGAGACAGCTGTCAGCCAGGCCGGCGGGCAACGGGTGCCTGCTTCTGCCTTGTGCTGCCGATGGGTCCGATCGAGAGCAGAACAGTACCGACCGCAGCAGCGACGACGGCTGAGGTAGTTGTATTGGAAGTCGAGTAGGAGCGCCGCTGAATGTCATCGCCGTGGGTAAGGGATGACGCGAGGAGATCATATGTGCTGTCGAAGAGGAGACCGAGCTGACCAAGTAGTTGTGGCTATGACCTATTTATCGAACGGTCGTCCGAGCAAGTAATTGAGCGGTCGCCTACTGCGGTTGTTCGCAGCCGTTGTCCTATGCTCGAGATAGTGATGATGACGTTTTTCGTGCTTTTGTTCTTGACTGCCGTTTTTCTTAATCATCGGTGTTATTCGCGTACTGCCCCAACATCGTAATTGTGTCGGTGACGGTGGGGGGGCAACGTTAGCCAAAACGGCGTCGGTAACAACGCCGCTCGTGGCACTTGCTGTTTAAATATAGAAGTTGTTCGAACACTAGCTGTAGCTAGAGTGCTCCCGTAATGACCAGCTAGCTAGAAAAGAACATTGCAAAGATGGCCGGAGGGTCAAGCGAAAAGATGGAAAGACGGAGACGCAAAAAAAACTATATCTTCTGTCAGCTTAAAAAGCAGCACAGATCAGCAGCGCGTCTATGTCTAAGTACTAGTCACGCTGCTCAGCAGCGTCGTCCGTGCTAGTAGACCCACTGCTGCTACTGCTACACCAATGACAGCGGCAGAGATGGCGCGTAAGAAAAACGAGTGGCATCGGCTGATATATAAACAAAGAGCCAGAAGCTTGATTACAAACAAAGCGTTGCAGACCCACCTCTCCTCTATCAGCAGCCAATATATCCATTTACGGCTGACCATAATTGAACACACGCACACTCACAGAAAGAAAGTGAGAAGATAGATAAACAGAAACACGAGGGTGTGTAATCACGCGTCTGAGAGTGTCCAAGTCGTAATTTGGTCGGCGTGAGCAAACCACGCAGATACATACATTGCGCAATATATCCCGGTTATGCACACATTTATCAAGCCATATTGATATAAAAGTAAATACAAATAACAATAAACATTTTAAATTAAACACCTACGTTACAAAGTCGCCTTGAGCATATATCGATCAAAAGTGGCTGATAATTCATTTCAAAGTACGTACATAGTGTCGTCACACAGATTACTGTTGTAATTTAAGCAACCTTCTGCATTAACAGTTTCAGGCTTGAGCTACCAAACTGAATTGACGACCGTGCATTGAATTAACACTTTGATTGTAAACCGAAAATAAGGTAAAACTTGAAATATCGACTTTTTTTTGTTTAATTCGAATGAGTAGCTACAAATATTGAGCTGAGAATAGAACAAATATTGGGAATAGAGGGAGCCGAGGACCGAATTCGCAAGTCAGTTGCGGCCTCTTGTAAAATGTTCATGAACGGCAGTGTACTACTTGACACCTACTTAATGGAAACCAAATAAAATAGACTTGTCAACATACTAATTCTTCAAACACAGTTAATTTACACATATTGGCTAATTATGATATCATGTTCTATAGATTCCGAGAAAGGAAGGCAGGGAGCTTTCAGCGCAAATTCGGGTTCGATTGACATCCATATCGAAATGGTAAAGATTACAAGTAATCACATGTTAAATATTGTTGCACTCAAAGTAAACGATCATCGATATGTGCATTGCGTATGTATGAAATATTTCCCTTTTCTCATCAATCAGCCATGATAGTAAGTAGGCTACCTAAGCTAAAGCATCGTGGTGCCATCTAGAGGATTTCGATGCAACTACCGCCCGCTGGAGGCGTGTCTTAAAAATTCAGGGGGGTTTGGGGAAACGAAAATGCACGTAGACAGTGTGTGTAGATGTGTGCATGTATGAGTGCGCTCTTGCGTAGTAGCACGACATCATAGATGAAACCTTACTTGATCACTTACTCGACCACAGAAGCAGTTAAGTCTGCGCGTGCTGACTTTGACATTAAATGCAACTGTACTTATTTGAAATTATTTGAAGATCAAGCAAGCTAAAGACCATTCCCAGCATCTTGTTAGTTGCCCACATTACTTTATATTTGACCACTGAAACAAACTTAATATGAACTATAAAACTATCTCAGCTATGTTACGGATCAGCAGTCGCTATTCAGGCTGTGATCAGAGAGTTAGCCCAGGGATAATTCTCCATAACATCGTTGTGACATCGGCAACGGTTCTTGTCTATCCCTACATTTACTAAACGCGCTACTAGTAATCTCGCACGCTGAACTTCTCATATTCTCAAACCTGGCTGTTTGAATATTCGCGTTATGATGCTTTTTTTCCAGAAGCAGCTCAGCACTGAAGGACGCATGTTTGACTTCAGGTAGTATCAAATAGACGCGTAATAATAAAGCTAGATGCCTTCTTTCAATTGTTCAGGGTGTCCCAAAATACCTTATGCTATTGCATTTGCCAACAAAATAAATCTTAGTTAATCGCCGGTAAATCTGAAGCGACTAACGGTGATAGTGGATGTAAAATTATCAATATTCAATTAGTCGCCCTTCATAAAACACTATAATGCTGATTAACGCATTGCTTTAGAACAAGCATAAAGATGATTTTGGATACGACTCGTCCATGCTTTGTAAAATCTTTTTTGTCCTTTTTTTGTTTCTAAAAATGGGATCCACTAATGAAATCGTGTCAGTAAAGACAAATAAAAAATAAATGAGGCAACCTTCGGTGTTTTATAATAAAACGAATATTTCTAATACCATATTTTTTTAGGAAGAAACACATCGGTTACGCAGCTTATTCAAATAATCAAGGACTGGGTATTAATTGAAACGTCAAAAAAGAATTGGCTCCCCCCCTCCCCCCGTCCAGACCCCAGATCAGTATATTTTGAGCCAGAAAGCTACTTAAAAAAGATCTTCCAATCGATCACCGCTTTGCAGAATACAACTACTCTTCAGCTACTTTTGGTGTTAAGGGAAAATATAAGTTTATCCATGGAACAAAGGAAGTATTTCCATTAAGTGTCGTTCAGGCATTTTGTGGCGCTTCCTGCGTCTTTTCCTAGACCTAAGATCAGTGTCCTAAGACTTAAGACCATCAGGTTAAATGTATGCACCTGGAATGCCCCCACTACTTGCATAGATCCTAATAAAAAAAATTTCAGTCCAGCATAAATAAGTGAATAAACGATTCCTCAAGACGCCTTCGCCTAATGCGAAGTTTATAAGGTTTGTCTCTATTTGAACCTACATGGTGAGACAATAGGTAAAACGAACTACAGTAAACATGATTCTATTATATATATATATATATATTGGAAGATGTTTCATTTTTAATTAAATCTGCCAAATTTAGTTTGTCGTTACCTTTAGCCAATATCCGAAATAGTATATCGATATGGTGTGGATACGGTAAGTGAACATATTATTACTTCATGAACTTGATAAAATCAGCTCGTGATTATCTGAATGCGTTGCGATTTTATGTATTACGGTTTCACTTATTAAGGCAAAAGCAACCAACCATTAAGGTATTTTGATTCCTTCTAAGCTTGAACAGCGTTATGGGCTCGCAACATCGAATAACACAAAAGCAAGCCTCTCCAACTTATAAATATATTATATACGAGTAAACAATACTAATCATAAACAATCAATAAATACGCACTTACGCCAGCATCCCTTATATTGTTAACATACAACTAGCGACACCACAGATCTTCGAAGCCGATAGGACCTCACAATTTAACAATTCGATGCTAACAGAAAGTTCTTTTTACGTTCATCCATCGACAACGGCTGAATTTCAACTAACTGAATCGTAGACAGAATCGCGTTGCAGGGATACGAAGCCACAAGGAGCCACTGGATGTCACCGACCTCACTATCATCAACGGGTTCTATTGGCCCTCAGCAACAATAACCCCCATCCTAATGATCAATAAAATTATACCTCCTATGATACTCGAACAGTACAGCAAATTTTCTTTTGTTATGGCTTGATTTCACAGGGAGTACACACCCCGATTTGCGATCACTAATGTTGAGCTTACCGCGTTGTCGTTTGGTGCTACATGTGTAAAAAGTTGACGACTTAAAAATTTATATATGGTCACATTCGACAATATTGCGATGCCTAAATAGGTTTAAAATACGAAAAAAAATCTATCCTTTAATGACAACCTTTGATTCGTTACGTCGACATCTTCAGAACGAGCTTAACGATGCTCTTTTTATAGAGTACCGAAACAAACAAAATCGAAACCATATGTATATATATATATATATAATGTTATTCACTATTATAAGCGCACTATTAGTATTATCGTCTTAATAGAAATATTTGTGTGAATGTAAAGATATTCGTTTTGCTCATTTCTAGTGATAACCATTCTATGAAATTTCTCAACACCTGCATCCGGCAAAAACCTAAAAAATTGGCAGCCTACCAGTGCTGTGGTATATATATTGCGGTAACTCACACCTGTCTTATACATTAGAATAGGAAGCAGGGTGAATAGGCTTTTTTTTTTTTTTTTTTTGATTAATTTTTTGATTTTGATTAATTGGCGATTGAACCTTACAGTCACTACAGTATTTCAATTCAGGCTATCTAAATGTAATAGTCGTTCAGTCTGGTTGACCAGAAAAATG
>NW_019213974.1:27192-43957 GCF_002532875.2 Varroa jacobsoni | reverse complement strand
ATATATAAAGAGAGAGAGAGAGAGAGGGAGAGAGAGAGAGAGTATGTGTGTTTATGTGTATCTGCGGGTTGAAATACGTGAATGTACGAATGCATATTATGATGGAAAAGCCAAACCAAAAGACGCGAGATCTGATAGAAGCTGACAAGGGACAAGACTTGGTGCCGAATTAGAGTGTACCGCAGAGTACAAAAGAAAAATACTGGCTTTGGAATCAAATTAAATTTTATCATTGAAAGAAATGATATATGTCGATTCGCTATGTTGAACATGTGCAAATCGTTGATTGGCGACAATGACAGGCCTATTCTTGACCCAGATATATGGAACTATTTGTCTAGAGGACGTGATGTGTGTCGCCTATACTGATGTCTGATTAGCTCTGAATTAAAACCTGTGCGTCACAAGATGTAGACAGACAGGTAATTGGTATTAAAAATCCGACATTTAAAGTATTATGAACGCTGGAAGAATATATATATAATGGTGACTTTCTTCCGCGCCGGGAAAAGTATTATGAAGCGATAAAACTAGTAATATATATTAATAGCGTTCGGCTGCAATAATTGCGCAAATATTGAACCAGAGGTAAGCAAATAACGATGTACTTAACATCTCTAACCTCCGACTACTCTTTGGTCTAGCCACTTACTTGCCTGAAGCTTTGCAAGTTTGTGCTGATACGAAGGGCAAGTTCTATACGGGGTGTCTGTGACAAATATCCAGTCTTCCAGTCCTACCAAGGACAACTTTACATTCATATATATTATATAACACAAGTTGAAGCCCCGGCAGATTATTAGTATTATTGTATAAGGGAAAATAATGAAATAGAACAACACGCTGAGTCCCATAACTGTAGCCCAGTGGACGTATGAAGAAAATCAGACCGAATTCCGTAAAGATTGCTTCTCTGATTGTGAAAGAAAAATTGTAAATATCTTTAGAAATTCGACGCAAGGTATGAGGTTCTCGTCACAAAGGTCATGATTCGAAACGAACCGTAGAACACCAACTGAAAAAGAAAGACCACCTCTACAACGTGAGTGTCTACGTACGTGACTCAATCACATGAGTACATCAAATTGTACCGAAGCGTTCTGATGTACTTCACTGATGCATCAACGAATTCCCCTATTTTTTTTTTTTCCTATTACAATTTCTCGTCTCCTGATGTTCAAATGTTGACCATTTTCTATATGGAGTGATTGTGTTATTCGGATCCAAAAAGTCGTCCCAAGTGTGGACTTCGTAAAATGTCGGCCGAAAAATAACAGGATCTGTGACGCTAATTTTTTGGTAGTTCTAAAAAACCGCAGAAACAATCCATCAATTGGCTTATGTAATAATTATCTTGCTTCAAAGGGCAGTCCCGTTGGAGTGCGTGGTCAGTTTCACCATCTACATGATCGTTGTTTATTAACTTACTAAGACAGATTTCTGTGACGAACTAAGCGGAACTATCGAAAATTATATCAAAAAAATCATATTCGTTTAGGATACCGGATTCAAGTTTGTTTGTATATTTGTTATGCGAAGAAAAAGTTCTCTACGAAGTAGTGTATAAAACTTAGCAGTCGACATACGAAAACTGAAAAGGAAGCAATGAGTGAAAGCGACCATTACTTTACATAGCAACCTAATAGAGATGCCGAGAACGCAATAACGTCGAAATAAGGTCACAAGATCAATAATTACGGAATAGAACATTATAGACAAGGATAGAACATATGAACGCAGAATAGGGCGCAGATTAGAAGTAACTGCACGAAATTCAACTTGCCCTTCACGGCATTTTTCGGCGGCGGTAACTTACTGCTACTGAAAAATCCCTGGGGAGCGAAAAGCGCGCAGAAAATTGTCTGTTACGAAATTGACATTATACGACAAGTCTATCTGGTTGAGGTTCAGAAAAGGTGGAAGCAACACGTAGATGACAACAGAAACGAATTAGATAAGAAGCTGATTTCAATTTGGCCAGGTTAAGTCAAGCCACTTTTCACTTTTACATTATAAAAGAAAAAAAAAACACCTACTCAAACAGGAGCTCTATGCATAGACTTAATCGATGATTGCTATGATGAAGCTTAAATTTCATTTTACCTGAATAAATAAAAACAAACGTGACAATTGTATAAATAATAGCGGCTTTTTTTATCGGAACAGAAACATTCTGTGGATAGCTTCGTTCACCAAACAAATGTAAGTAATTATTTTTACTATTCTCAAATGATTGGTTCTATTCACGAGTAGAAGCTCATAACGTTCATAGCCTCACCACGGGCTAACAACCAGTCAAAGCGAATATAACGGCTGTAAACGGTCGAAACGTATTATTAGAGTTGAATGTTCTTTGTTCAAGTTCAACGGAATTCTGGAAATTATTGAAGGGCTATAACAGCGATTTCCTGGTGGAGTTAAGTTTGATTGTGTGACAAATTGACAAGCCCGTCATGAGTCAAGTTGTTGCGTTCGATGCAGGAATTGCTTACTGAGTTTTTCCGCAACGAAACAAAAAATAGCGTAACTGCAGCTGTCAACAAGATGAGGCAAAGCCTATCCATAATGAAACTTCCGGTACTACAAAACCGAGATGACTTGAAGGCGTTCCGTGTGAAGGGAAATTATTTTACCGAGTTAATAAAGTGAAAACCGAGGTCCGTACGGCCAATTTGCGTGTCTTCATTGCATTCATACAATTATTGATTTTACCTTTACCTGCGCTACTGTATCCGCGGATATGTGTTCTCTGCTTTAGAAAACGAACATCTGATGTGCTTTCATGAGCTACAGTTGAAGCCCACTTTAGCTGGTATTGAAACAGTCGGTTTTTCTATTAAGTATACATATAAGCGTTAACTTGTTATCTTTCAGCTTAATGTCTGTGATAGCAACATATACTGAAACGAGTCAACGAGTTCTTCTTAATGTCGCATCCCAACGTGCTTCGGTCGCCCGTGTGTATTCACTCTGAAATTTTTCGACCCATAACCATAATGCTTAATTTAAAACAACGAGCGTCACGCCATCTCGAGCAATCTCACGCCAATAATACGACACGCCGGTTCTACCGTAGAACCCTTGTTCCCTGAAACCAGCAGGAGCTAGCTGCAAAGACCTATAGTTGACAGCTTTCGCATCGATGCAACTCTATCATTGTGATTGAAATTACTTTTGGGTGAGGCTTCGACTTTGCAGTTCCGGTGGCCGTAGAGCACCTGACGGATATTGCAGGCGCGACGGTTTCAATGTAGAGTATATCTCGGTTGTCCACACTCTGGGTGCAATATACGGAGCCTACTGTTTTCCAAGATACGAGTGACGCGTCCCCATTTCACCTTCACCTAGCTCTCAGGCCCATGCTGGACACCTCATACCTCTTCTTGACAAAGAATGCAGACTAAAGTAGGAACGGCAAGTCAAGGAACAATGAAAAGATCCGTGAGATGGTGTCACGGACCCGACTTCCCGCGCGGCTGATTTTAGCCCAAGGGTTAACAGACCGACATTGAGCCTTTCAGATAAGCAGGCAAACCCGCTAGACAACCAATTAGTGACACAGTGCGAAAACGCAATTTTGAAAAAAAAATTAACGAACTACGAAGCTTATCCTTTAACAACTACGGATGCTCACTGTAACAGCTTGGCGGGCTCGCACTTTCAATTACACCGAGCTTAAGATGGCACACTTTGTCGTAGAATTTGCCACTCGCGCCTTTCATATCAAACAAAGATGAAGATGTATGCGTGACCGACGCACTCACGCAGTGATTCTCTCTTCTTAAAAGTACCCATTTTATTGGGAAAAGACAGCAGCGTTACAAAATGAAGATATCCTACTAATTGAAACAGAATAGAAACCTCGCCCCATTTTCGGTTTTCTTAGTAGACGATCATTCACCTAGCGCTTGCCTCTTCAAGACAACTACTTATGTAGACGTCCATAGCCTTCGGGTCATTATTAAACTAAACAGTAATGAAGGTACTCGAACCTAACCTCCAATGAATCCTGGCATTAAAGAATTTATTTAGGATAATTTACCCGGTCATTGTTGGTACCTTTGTTTGTTCGGTACCTTGTAAGCTTTTTCGAAATCCAACCGTCTGGATTATCGCCTATGAAAATATCTGGTGCTACCCTCAGTCCGGTCGATCGTTCAATAGAACGACCCGGCCGTCAGCATCACTAGGAAGGACAGGAAGATAGCAGAGGGCATACCCAGTGGCAGTCTCGAAGAGCAACATCTCACAATGATTGCGCAATCAAGATTTCAGGGAAAATTAAGATTAAGTCTTCTAAATGGTGGTAAGCCCTTTTTTGAAAATACTACAACTATCTATATATCGCTAGGCCATGGCCATGACGTCTACAATAAGACGCTTGGGTGCTTTACAGACAAAGAAAGGCACGTCTCGGAATAGACAGCGATAGCCTTTTGAAAACTGTGTCACTAATGTCAAAAATTTACGGCGTATCGTATTGATGATACTTTGTTGTGAGGGTGGTCGACGCATGCTAACTATATAATTGGCTTACACTGAAAATATACATTGAAAAACGTGTCGAACCTGTAAAGACACATATTTTTAACATTTACAGGAGCTAGACTAACAGGAATCGGAACTGCAATCCAGTTCCTAACGCGACAGTTCTTTTAGAACTTTAGAATAGCTAAGTTTTGAGCTCAACTCGCTACTACCTTTGCAAGGAGCAAAAACACTCGACATTTGGTCTAGACCACCTCTAGGACCTCTGACCCGGGCATCGAATCAAAGAACTGCTAGCTTCGGCTCATGGAGCAAAGAGCGCGGACCCTTAACCTACTCTCTTTCGCATCCACCTACCAGTCATAGAATTTTCCAAAAACAGATCAGTTAATTCTATGAGTAAGCTGTTCGATTCTGAGATAGCGGTGATCACGTTGAGCGTACAGCTTTCGAAATGGACCGCTGAAGGGTTGCTATACCACTACCAGATCATACCTTTTAATATATAAGATGTGATTAAACTATTAACTAAAAACGAAACTTGATTGAAAACTCTCCAAGGCTGCGTGAAACACATCACCTTACACCATAACCCTGCTTAATGGGTATGAATGGATGCAGCATGTGCCACAAACTGGGTATGCGTCGGGCGACTTTTCAGCGATATAGTGAGTAAAACCCACGAATTACCATACGAACGTCCCAGTGACAATGTTCAAGTACGTGGAACCCTCTATGAGACAAATTCACGTTCGTACGAAAAGAATCGCCGACCAGTTATGTGAGTAAGCGTATCAGTCATTCCAGTTAGAAATCCATCAGTACTAAGTTTTTATGATACTTATTTATCACAATTTACATATGTATTGATATGGAACAGGTTAATTATTAAGTCATGCATAACTAATAAGCTCGATCGGGGGCGCCATTGATTGACAGCTTGTGGCCAGCGATCTATTTTTTTAACAGTATAGGCAGAACTCTATTATACCCATTTTTTAAGATGAGTATCGTGTATATCTGTGTGCTCTAAGTGTCTCCATTACGTTAGATAATTATGCTATAATCTAAATTTGATCACGTCTTTAACTGGTCCGTCAGATCTACTCGTTAGCTTGTCACTGGTAAGTTGCTTTCTTGTCAGCGGTCAATACGAGAGAGACTAACGTTGGCGTATCTATGCTACAAGATGGCTAGTTCAATCGAAGTTTCGTCAAAACATGGACCGAAGGCTCAGAACAAGTGTCTATTGGAAACACAACGCGACCTTTTCCTGCATGTATATTGAATATACTGGACTTAGTCCTGGAAAGGCAAATCCAGTATTTAACGCTAATACAACTGGAAACTAGATCTGCTGTATTGCTATTTGTTATAGGAGCCTAAGGTATGAGAGTGACTATTTGAAACTCAACTGGCATTCGGGATTTTACCTCTGAGAAACAACGACAAAACTGGTAAATCTCAGTAGACCATTTTTAAGCAAATTTTCGAAAATTTCCTGGTACATTTCGTAAAAAACCTCTGTTGGCGAAAATTAATAACATTCAGAGATATACCGAACTAATGAATAGCGAGTGTCAGAGAATAAGTTCTGCCGTGTAAGCTTTATCTTCAATCATGTAATTCATACGACATACGTTGTTCTCAGTTCTATTGATTTATGCAATAATTTCTAGGAATAATTTGTATTATATTCAGGCCGTCATTCACGCACGGTTACCTGTTGAACGGCTGCTCGTTTCGGCTAACACCGTTTCAGCTTGAGTAAAATAATTCCGAAATAATTACAGGATAGAAATGTACAATTAAATCACAGTACAGCTCCTCTGATCACTGATAAGTAGCGAATAATCCTGCGGCGTCTTCGCAATCATCTGTTTCTGAAGGCGGAATTTGTTGGCTTCTTTTTAAACAGGTTGATCATTTTTTTGAGAAGTGGGGTTTTCGAAAGGGACGTCTGCGAGCCGGAGGTCCGGGATTGTTTTATTCGACGAAGAGATGAATCCAGCCCTAACAAACGCAAAATGTTTTGTCTTAAAATGTTAGTCCCAATAAACTTCAGTTCCGATGAGATGGACGAACTTCGAACTACGATAATTTTCTAGACGACTTTTAATCACACCGCACAGTTTACTTCACTGCGATGACCCTTTAATAAACATAGAAGAAAATTTGACTACTTACATTGTAGTTTTTCACAGATGTCACAGTAATAGTCAAGCCATAGTCTTGAAATAGAGTTCAAATTAGTACAACTTGGATTTATGGAAGGTAAACGTAAGTTGTACTAATTTAGACCTATTTCAATATAATAATAATTTCTTCGTTGTGTTATATATGAAACACTCAATTAGAAAATGTTATTTTGTAGTTTCTTTTTAATGACTTTGAACACTGAATAACTTTTCCCATAAGAAGCTAACATGATCCCAGCCTTTAATACAAACGTACCTAAAAAGCTTCGTTTGCGGGATCCCGTTCGGGAGTAACGCTTCGGTGACCCTTCCGGTTCATCGACATCGAGTGTACGAATGCTCTAGAATAGCAAAATCATTTTAAAACGACAACTAAAAAGTATGTAAACTTCGAAGTTGCGATACAATTAAGAATCGTCGACCGCCTCGAAGGCAGACAACGATTTTAGTACGTAAAGTTGATCGTCACTAGCGTATAATGACTTAGAGATAAATCTAAGATAAATCACCTCAAAACAGGGTAGCTACTTCTTTAAAAATCAAATGGTAGAAAACATTACTTCTTCGATTAGTTGGACTTTTGTTTGGTGCCTTGTTTCTTGGCTCCGAGTAGCTTCTTCAAGCACACTTTTCTCTTCGAGCTCGCTCCTCAGCTCCACAAGCACACTACGAAGCTGACTCAGCGATTCCATGTACTTCTGTCGCCAGCAATTATCAGCTGTGCAGTGTGCATGTTCTACTAAAACGAGGCTTTCAACATCGGCATCTATGTCGCCCTGCTCTTCCGATCGGACCACGATACTCTCATTTGCTCCGACCGCCTCACCCTCCGCCATCTCAGCAAATGCCTCACGGGTCAGTGTCGCTTCCTCTTTCTATGGCGTCCTCGGTAAGAAGCACAATACATAGGTTATTAAGACCAGGAATACTACGCACTATATTTTGTCTAGATTTTCATAGGACGGTAGACAGCGCATTCAAAACAAAATGTTCGCCCTGGCTTCCGTAGCGAATTGCTTCGTACTTTGGAGGAAATATACTAGCCTTATCCAACTCAATATTTGCATTACTTCTGCTTATAATCAAAACCGAAACTTTTCATTCTTGTAATAGGCTAACTAAGTGACTCGAGTTGTTGGCAAAGCGTTAGGGAACGTGTAACATTTTTACAGCTGTCCCATAAATAATCGAAAAACGTTGACGATAAGAATAGATCAGTATCTTCAAGTCTTGCCTGAGTATATCGCCTAAGTCGTGTTTGCAGCCTACATAATGCAGACTCAAGATTTTCTACGGTAGCTGTTAGCTGGGCGTTATCCTCTGTCAGTCGGGCGATGAATGCATCTTGCTCCTGCCTAACGGCGCGCATTTCGTCGATTTCAGACATCGGCTTTGAGACGTCCTGAAGATTCGTAGTGACGGACTCAACGGACGAATCTTGAGCGAGCCTTAGCGATTCCTGAAGCGTTACCTCCACCATAGCGCTACAAAAATAGTTGTGATAATAACTGCTTAATTTAAGCTTTCCTTTAATTACATTATATTATGCGTTCAACGAATGAATGGCTGAACGGGAAGTTTTTTAGCGAACGCTTTATGCGCCCTGTCCATCTCGTCTAAAATTCATCATCTGTAATCAAGCAAGGATAAAAGTTGTATTTTCTGATAACTCGACTTCGCAGTCCTCCCAAGAGAACTTGTCTGCAAACAATTTGCAATGAAATCTATCACATCTTATCAGCAAACTACTAATTGTTAGAAACCGATTCACCATGACACTAGGATAAGACTTCGTGCTCTTGTCGTGCATTGTCCCGAACCCCCAAGTCACAAGATGACATAATAGTACCCCTCCTTTAATGAACATAATAGATAGTCCTTCAAATTTCTATTATCAGCCTCCTACGAACTGTATATTCTATTGAAATTTATTTTCGATACTAACTCAGCTGTCGGATGACACATAATTAATAAATAAATAAAATTCTCATTTTATCCCAACGACCACTTGACCACGACTCACCGATTTGGTTTTTACGGAAAAAATACGAGAAATTCGCAAAACACTTATGCACTGACTCGGCCTAAATCATGTTTTCACATTGATTTCGTATAGCTATTTTTTCCTCGCAAGAAATTAGCCATGATACATCAGATGTAAACGTGTGTGTACATATTGCACACTGGTCAATAGCTAACTAAGTGATGCTTTTCGATCGAATTCTGCTAGACGCATACTCATTGATAAAGTAGTGCAAGGAATGATGATAGTCTGCTTGGCACTCGATCACATATGGTACATTGTACGCACACCTAATACAACCGCTATAACGAATACGTCATCGTGATTAGGACACAAGTTACGTGCATAGGTGCGCTACGCAATTGTGGCCCTATATACTTTTGCGACTTTGGTTAGGACGGTAAAAAGTTTAAAATCCTAAATGAATATTAAATTGCCCTATTTGTATATTTATAGCCAGCTTTGCTCGGCGAGGCCATAAATGTACGTATTTGTTAAACAATTATATTTGTAGTATTGATTTTCAGTGAAGAAATCGATGGGTCACTGAATTTTTAGTTAGATTTAGCGACATCTATGAGGTGAAGCTGAGCGCAAATAAAGCCGTAAAGAGCCATTGACAGCAGCTCTGTTTATTACCACTGTGATAGAATGGTTTTATTATGTTCGCTGCGTCCTAGAACACAGATATCAGTTCCTAGCGATACTGCAGCTTTGTACCTAGTCCTCATGACCACCCACTAACTCGTCGAAGCCGGCCACCGACTATTGAACACACAGGATATCGCTGCAAACCCACGTCTATTCTCTCGTCCTCTTACTAACAGTTTCCTATAGGCGAGCGTACAAAATTAGTATAGTAATAAATTGTCAAATGAGCTAGTTGTCGAAATCTTGTTGAATCGACAAAGGGTACAAACACTTGTAACCATGTCGAGCGGTCGTCCTCAAGTCAACCCTCAGTAAGTCAGAAATCGCAAATCGGCCTTTTGTCTTGATCTCAACAAATGACAGATCACTGACTATACGACACGACATCTGGTAGCAGCAGTATTGTGAACTCCAATGGCGTATAATTTTCCTCGTATATGAAATAGCTGGTACTTACTGGGCTTTTAAACAGAGAACTCATGTCAAAGACTTTAAAACATTCAAATGAAAAAAAATTCATCCTTCATTTCGATTACTGCTGGCAATCACTGTTGTCGATTATAGTTGTCAGTCACCCACCGCTGACGCTGACGCTGACGATGACGCTTACCCACCAACATTATGTCGAACTTCTCACGCTTTTGATCGCTACTCTGTTAGTCATTCTAATCACAAGTGACTACAAGTAGTAGCTAAAATTATGGTACGTACGTTCTCGTGCAAAACACAATCCATGTATATATATATATATATATATATATATATATATATACACACGCCGATAAGAATCGTAGAAATAGGAGGAGCTCAACAAAGAAAAAAGTGACCAAAACACCAAAATCACGATGCTTGTCTGATTATTAAAAACAAGCATGATGTTAAAGGGCAATTGTAACGTTGTTTGTAACATTGTGAGCTAGGCTTGCCTATGATACTCTTGACAATTATTTCCACTAACGATTTTCTCTTCCTTTTCCCTTTAGGTCTTCCCTCTAAGAATATCGCGGTTCGAGTAGCTGGGCAGATCTGCATAATTTTAGGTATTACGCTGAAAATCGATAAATTCGTTAAAATGTATCGTTTTTATAAAGCGATTCTGAGTTATTTTAACAATGTGAGAGCAGCTTCAAGATCACCGAAAATGGTGGTCAAATCGAATACAGTAACTTAAATAACTGTGTACTCGTTTTAATCCTCTATTTGAATAAAGCGCTCTGTTAATTCGAGATGAATCAGTAGTACTGCACCACTGACTTGACGCCAGTAGTGCAGTAGTAACCCATTGACAGAGTAAACGAAATATTTCGAGCCTTAGTCCATCACCGTCGTCAGACGTTCGAACAAACGGCTTGCCTCAGCCCGAAATAAAAGTGTGTCTGTGTCCGTCTTCGAACCAATGTCCCTACATGCCCCCAATACTAACACGCAGATACTGGGGCTGACGCTTTAAGTTCAAAGCCGCATGAGTTGATCTAGGATCAAGACCATTGCTTGGTGCTGGAAATAATCGTCGGCTTTCTGACGCGATAAATGACAATAACTGGCAGTCCAGCTAATAAGCTACAAGCTACAAACAAAAGTCAGTCTGACTCTATTTACTAATTGTGTAATGTAATTAAACGATGCCCTGGGGGCACTGAATCTATTGATCAATCAGTCGATTAGATCATCCATTGCCGGTTGATATTCAATAGTGGCCTGCCTGCTTTATGGTTGTTTGCATCCGCCATAGGTGGCATACCGTAGATATGTCGCCCAGCCAAATGGACCCGATTTTAAGCTGGCCGGACGTCTGAGTGTTTTGCTTGTATCGTTAATCGCATTTACTAATCGCGGATTACGCACTACTTGAATCACAGCATTAACTTGCTTTGGTGACACTTTGTGCGTAGATATGCACGTGCGCCGATTCGGGTCCTGCGTGCAAAAAAACTTGCAGCCAGAGTTGAGCCACAAATATGGGCTTTCACGAAGCACTTTACCCGAAACACGCAGTGATCTCTTTGAGATACAGCAATTGCTGTAGATTTAACTTCACTTTACGTTTGCCTAGGTGCGTTTGGTTGTTTGCCCACGCCGAGACTGAAGCCAGCAATCTTCAACACGCTTCTTCGGCACCGGAGATGAGTAAGAGCGTCGCATAACAGGCCGCTTACATTAGATTGGTATCTGCAACAATCTACTTTAAAATATAGCGAGAGTCTCCGGGGCCGGCAGACGCGAAGATGCTCTGCAATACAAAAATGGTTTATCAGTTGTCGGCGCTGGTCCCGAAAAGCAAAATGTTTCCAGCAAGATCTAGTCCTATTTGCCTGACAACTTCAATTTGAACGCAAGAGTTCTACTTCGGAACCGATTGTAAACACATTTGGCATCATTGAATGCAATGACGAAAAGCTCGAAACATTTAGGATCGAGAACTATGTAAAAAAGATACGCCACAGGCTCTTCGTGCCTCCGAACATTGCCACGAGTGTCTATAGACATTGGTAAAATCTCAAGCACCACTGGTAAAAGGTAGTCCAATGAGCTGATGATGTTGATACCTACAGAACATGGTATATTGAGTATATGTATTTAGATTCGTTGAACGACCTTCGGATAGCTAGTTTAACCGTTAGCTCAAATGTAATGACAAGGTAATGATATTTTAGCGCATCTTGTGAAGCTTGAGATTCACACAAAGACACTCTTTGTTTTAGCAGTTCGAAAGTTTCCGAAAATCGTTCCGACGTATTAAAGATATTTCTCTTAGATCCAGCATTTTTCAAGCCGTTTTCAAGGCCAATTGGATCCGCGTTTAGGTTGTGCTTAGCTTAGCTTAGCTCCCGTAGTTCGTGCTTAGCGAGATCCGCACGACAAAAAGTGGTGAATCGTCGGGCCCTTTGCTTTCTCTAACTCCTTACACAAATAGACTTCCAGAATCAACTCTTCCTCCGTGGCTCAATATTATCATCTCTGATCCGTACATAAGCCGGCAAACCTACTCTCACTTTTATCCTGTTCCTCTTACTATTCCATTGTTGCACCAGTTGGTTGTGCCAAGTGAACTACGGTGCCAAGTGAATTTCCCATCTGTTCTACGATCAGTCTATATTTGTATCTATTTATCCACACTGGCCCCCTGCGCTGAGTCTTCTTTCTCTTTCCCGCCACACGGAGCCTCCTCTCCACGATTGACTCCTCCTCGCCCACTATGACATCGCTGTAGTGGCGGTGACGGCACCCGTGGCTTCAGCATCACTCGTTAACAAACAGCACTTCGCTAGCCGGAATAGCGGAGTTGTTAGATTCCGTCAAATCGGGATTGGGACTGCTTTTTGCCGTCGCTTTGACCAGCGCATATAGAATTTTGCTCTCGCAACTGTAGTTGAACAACAATCGCACTGGCCAGTTTTATTTTTTCCTGTCTTGGATTTCCCTTAAATAAATTGCGTCAAGTTAGTCGCTGTCTGGTAGCGCCATCTCAGTTGTCTCCAGTTGATCTCGATTCGATTGCTTGCTTCACTGCCCTTTGTTTAATTCGATTTGTTACCGTTGCGAGTATCCGCAAGTGCTGTCGACATGACGCAAGGAAGATCTGTGTTGGCGATTATCTGACCAGTCAATGAGAGTGACAACGGAACAGGCCAATATAGACGAATTATAGAGTGTATCACCGGTTGCCGCTTGGATTGTTTCTGTGATGCTTACGGTGTAGCTTGGTGTTTACGAGACTTCCTACCCAGGCTGTTGTCGCTGCCCAGTATAACCACGATAAGTGCGCTCTGATATGAGGTGACTGAAGGAGTGAAGACTGGAAATAGGGGCTGCGCAACAACAGTATCCATATCTGTGGGTAGGCAAACATTTCTGTATAATAGTAGTCGTTAGAAGTGCAAACGCTTTGTAGAAAATAGAACGATCGACACGGCGGCTTACCACTACAGTTATATCGTACAAATAGTATAGCGCTCAAAAGCAACTTCAACATGGTGCAGAGTTGCGGACTCGCTTGCATTAAAACGTTATTGTTCGTGTTCAACTTTCTGTTCGCGGTAAGTGGCATTCATTCAGATCGCGATCGTTGTCCTTTAATCAGATATTATTTAATGTTCCATAGCGTTCTGTAACAGATAGCTTCACATGTCGGAGTCCGAAGACAAACAAGTGGCAATTAAGAAGATACCTTCCTTCGGCTACGGACTGCGAGCAGGACTCGAACTAGCTCCCCGAAGCGATTCAACTTGTGGAAACTAGATGGGAAGCAGGAGAAGGTTTGAAGCATGAAAACTGTTTATTGTGTGTCATGACCCCTTCACCACTATCCTTACAGTTCTCTTTAGGCGTAGTAAGTCAACGCAAAGAACTTTATCACATAAAGATCGCTGATGGTGGATCGTTGTAAATTAACGTTTATGTTCACGTTGTATTTATTGGCGGATCGGCTAATTTTTGCTTAACCAGCTGACCATTTTTTGTGCATGCTGCACTGTCTGCCTGTGTCGTCGATGTTATTATCGTATTGCGGGAACCGCCGCGACGGGGGACTATTTTTTTGTGATGGATCCGCTTCGACAGTCGAAGTTCCAGCGCAATGAGTACTTAGTAGACGTCGTACGTCGACGCTTGGAAATCTGGCCGTCATCTGTTTGTCGCTCACTGTTCCCTGCACTACCGTTCGATTTCGTTATTAGCTAACTGCGGCTTTAGACAGTCAGTCGCCGTCAATAGCGCGCGCGTTTCACAAATTAATATAGACTGACAAAGGGTGGACGATCTGCAACGAACGTGGCAGCATCAGCATTGCTAGCTTTTATGTTGCCGTTGATCCTATTATCGATGTAACGATGGTGGTCGGAAACGCTTACCGATGACATTGTATTGGTGCATCAGGACTGCACTGTCCTGGCCGGGGCTATGTAACAACATATTGTAACTTCTCCAAGCGATTTCAGTTAATATTACCACAGCTGGCACTATTTGAACAAATATGTGCGGGGCCACACCCGTGGAAGACCAAGCGAGATCACAGCTGTTTCACTGAGGGGTCGGTTTGATAGCTTTCCAATGACTTGACTCTGCTTATCGTTTCGTGGCCAGCCTACCACAAAAAGTAAGAATATTATTCTCGCCTGTTATGCGTATGCAATTCACTCGAGAGAACTTCGAGTGGAGCCAGATAGATTTATTCCTGCCTCGTAAATTTTTTGGTGTTTCCTGCTTTTGACTGGTTAGAATATACGAGAGCGGGTTAGTTGAGGACATGACACTTCAACTGCTGAAGTACACAGCGTACGCCTTGGTCATCGTTGAAGTTGTGTCAGCGTGACCAACGACGATATTGTAATGCGTTTGTCAAACAGGGAGGGGAATTATTTTTTTCACCCCCTGTATTACACCATTTACTTTACTGGACGCTTTGCCTCCTCGCTGATTAAATACCGATGAAACATGCGGATCTTAGATAAATATATATTAGGTTTCAGAGATATTAGCACCATGGCAAACGTTTATTTCATCAGTATTCAAATGTGTCTGAGGATTCTTGGCAGAGAATAGTGGAAGCGCACGGAACGCTTCATGAAACACTTCAGTGGCAAAAGGACTGACTGATTGTTGTGCTGCAATATCCTTTCTTTAAAGAGGACATAGCGGTTAACTTAAGTTTAATAGTGGTCAACTTTTATATTGCGCGCGGATTCCTCTATGTATTAACTATACAGAGCAAGAAGCTACGGGTCAAATTGAAGTCTGCTAGACATTTTTACTAAATCTCATACGAAATAAAAAAAAAAATCTATCTGAATCCAGCTTTATGACTGTATGTGCAGTTCTATATTTTCCCTGAGTTTGTCATAAGTTATCGTTTCCAGGGTCTACATTGAACCCTATGATTTGCCACTTTTCAAGTACAAGGTGTCCTATACACGACAAGTTCTAGTATGTATGCAGTGTATTCCTTGGAGATAGCTCCTTCATCTTCTTGTGGAAATTTACAACACAGTTATCTCAAAAATTGAACAAAGTTGACAACATGACCAAATAAGAACTTATTGTACAAGGAGACATAAGTTAACATTTCTGATTTGCATATACATTTTTTAATATTCCGAACGGCTTCGATAGTCTGGCGTATCTTGGAAGATTCGCAATACACACACGAGTTGGCTGAAAAGCAGCGGACGTAGCCTAATGTAAAGTACCAATGAAAAAGCTTTTGCTGCATACTTCGTTTTGCATACCGAGGCGATTGATTTTCTATAGAAGCGTGCTTAAGGGTCAATCTAGTTTTGGATTTATGTGTGTATATATTTACCATGCTTGCTGATGTGGTCTTCGTGTCAATACGAGGCTTCTGCCCCACATGGTAGTGTGTCTGACATCACCTTCGAGATGGGGCGCCCTTTTCTATACCAGCACGGCCCCATCCCCCCGCCGCTACCCTATCACTAGCTTAAATTCGACCACCCCTAAAAATATCTACCCGTACAGGAAACGCGGCGAACCCCATACCTGTATCCATACGAACGCGTCAGCTGCTTTGAATGTGCATCGTAGCAACAGTTGCAGCAGACAAGGACAACACCGATGCGAGAGCATACGGATGAAGAACTAATCCTGTATTCATGGCGTAACCTATTGCGCCACTAGGACAATGAGAATGGCGTCTATTTAGGGTCGCCTATCGTTCACCAGCGTAAACATTTGGATACGACAAGGCAAGTTAGCAAACCCTTTATGGTCGGAACAGTACCTTGTGACTGCTTCCTTGGCTGGCACGTTCTCGCATCTGGATTCAAGGTTAGAACGAAAGGCTACCGCGATGCAACATACGCACTAGTCTAATAATGATCTTAGTTTTTATTACTCTGTTTATACAGTGCTGGTGCAGTGCAACATTGCAGTCGTTCATTGATTTGATGTGATAATGTAAAACAACTTTACTCTCTAGAGGTCGTAGTAGATTATGAAATAAACCAGCCTATTTTTGACAAAGAATACTTCGGATACCGTGATGACAGGTTATGTCTGCATAGAAAAGCACTAGTCTTCGGCCACATCCTTGTAATAAGGCCGCTGGGGACAAAAGCCAACTGTTACAACCCACGGTTACGACCCTTATAACCTTTAGTAGTTTGACTAAATTTGCAGTGGCCGTTCGTATTATTCTACAACTCGTAAGTGATATTGTTGTTTAGACGGAATGCTTTTTTAATGGTGGGTAAGCGATAGCACTTATGTCCCTTAGAGGAGCAATTTCCACAAGGTGCTAGTCATTGGCCAGTATTAGTTACGTCCCTGCCCTTGATACATACTGGGGGGTTCCTACTACTGATTTTTTTCTTTAAATAGCTGTCAAAAGCTATGTGCTGCGACCTCATTGCTTGGAAGGAATCAGACTGTTGCTTTCAATGTATATATA
>NW_019213974.1:0-27092 GCF_002532875.2 Varroa jacobsoni | reverse complement strand
TATATATATATATATATATATATATATATATATGAAATAGTGTCTACTTGGAACGGGTGATAAGATGAACTTTCGGAAGAAATCAACTATATTCTATATTGGCCATATCTGGAGTCTCTAAACAGCGTTGTGAAGGGACTGTGCTTAGGTGAGCAGGTAGCGCGTCGTAAATATATATTTAGGCTATGATCATCAACAATTACCGCAATACTGCTGTCGTTCTTGCTATAAGCTTGGCATCTTCTGTGCTCCTTTACGATACGTTTCGCTGACATCACTTAGTCCAATCAATGGTTCTTGTCTTTTTTTGGATGATTTTTGTTTGTCATCCGCTTTCGCAATGACCTACTCAACTGGAAACCGTCCCCAGTCATGTCCCCATGCATGCAGTATATCTATTATAGACACTGCGGTAATCATCAATCAACGTGACCCACACATATTATTTAAAAGTTGTTTCCAGTTTAGCGACTGTCATAGAAGTGGCTGTTAAGTACGAAGAGTTCGCGCCCGATTGAACGCTGGGCAAAAAGCCTCCTGTTTTGTCCGAGTTTCTCCCTGCTTTTATTTTATACTTTGTACTTATTATTGTCAATGTGCTTTTTGTTCGTAGAGCGTGCCTTGCTTCAGCCATTTACAATTAACCATAGGCGGACATGGAGTAGAGAAGTTCTCGATTCGCTTTTTCCTTCGTTGATCTGCTCCAACTCCGAAGGTCCGTTGCCCCGAAAGAACAACCATTGTCAGCCAAACTGGTCGTACCATATCAGGAGGACGTGTTATTAATGATTAGAGTTTATTTTCTTGTTTTTGGGTGTTTCTTTAGGCTTTATTTTAACTGTTAGTTATTCTGTGTTTCGACAATATGATCTGCCGAGTCGAATTCGCAACGCCTATAGATCAAGCGTCGAGCTCTTGTGGTCCACGAATTTCGATGCTCTGTAACCACCTGTCCGATTCGTCGGTGTCGTAGCAAAGAAATGTAGGTGTTACGCTAGATTGTCTGCGAATTTTTCCCTTGAACCCGTCCCCGTTTCGGGCATTGTGTATAAGTAACATTAGCAATACATATATATATATATGTAATTGAAGTCGTCAAAAGGTGACGGCTTAAGTCGATATTGGTTGTCTAGTATTGCATATATAAACGATTCACGATTATGTCCGGTCGCGAATTGCATTAAAAAAAAAAAATGCAGAGCTCATTATTTCGAAACACGGAGCTTTTCGGTGTAATAAAGACTGTGCGTATAAAGATTCCCAACTCTCGTTGATATGCAGAATAGGAACGCCATATTAGCTTCATTTCAATGCGTCATAGTTTAACAATACATTAGTGGACTTCGAGACCCTTCTAGATAGCAGAGGCTTGAACTTTATTTCAAAACAAAAAACCTGGCCGGATATTTGAAAATGCGAAAAGGGTAAATAGTAGGCAAAAAAATAACTACGTTTATATAATGTTTATCACGACACATCCTTGTCATGGTTCGCGGGATAAACAGTAATATGCTCACTTGACACAGTGCATGATACACAAGTGGAATGCTCATACATATAAATAAAAACACACAGGGCAAAATATAAGATCCAAAGCGATAAGGGATGCTCTCGAAAATCGGAACCAGATCGGCGATAGGCTTCGTTGAGCCGTCAGTAAGTTATGAAAAAAAAAGTTTAATTCAGAGCGTCCTGTGGTATAACGGTCTATTTCGTTTATTTTGTAAATAAGCTTCGAAGTATCAGGCCAGCTCTATGATATAGTTGTTTTTAGCAACAAAGCTAACAGATTCTGCAAAGAATAGTTTAGAAAGTAACCAGTCACTCGGAAAACAAGTTCATTTAATTATGCATCTGTCCGTTGAATGATACCGAGGCAAAGAAGCAATGGAAAAAGCTTAGCACTTTCAGCAACCCGCTTATCAGTCTGACAGTGTTACCTCGCGCGTACATGGATCAATTGCATTATCTGCCATAGGCAATGATAGCTTCAACGCCATTACGCGGACAAAAGTGTCAAAGGATAACTTGTAACGGCGGTAAGTTGTGACATGTCTGCAGAACCTGCAAAATTATTCACGTACGCCTGCTTCTGCCAGTGTCATTTTTTCGGTGCAGCGGACGCCCTAATCTTACTCGACCTCGATTCAAGGTGTAACAATCCTTTAAGGGGGCGCTCAGATGTCGCTTAGAGCCACGTTTTCGTTACGGGTTACAGCAAAACTTCAACTCATACCGCCGAACAGGCAGGCGAAAACCATAGAATTACATAACGCAATATTCAGCATACCCAGTCGTACGCTGTATATATTTCAGTGTCGAAAAAGTATTGACCGTTTTTTAGCTAGATGAGTTGCGGCGAGTCAGATCGGATCGGGTCGGGACGGTGTTGGTGTCACACAAAGCTGAAACTAGGCAGTAGGAGATGTGCTAACATGCATACACATGTTATTGAAATGTCTAGATTCAGACCTTAATGAGTGAAATTAATGCAATTTTGTTATGATATAATGTTTCCCAGGCCCATGAAAAACTTGTTCTGCCTATAGCCAACACGCGTTACTGGAACAAACAGGCCAAAGTTGATTCTGGAAATTTGTGACAGATGCTTCTCGTAGTTGTCGGCCAATTACGAGAAAAAAAGTTGGTGAAATTATCTGTTATTATTGTTCGCGAGACTGACACGTAATTAAATGTAAGATCGCCAAAAAACTAAGTAAGCATCAGCCAAGAGTCGTTTCAACCATTGTAAAAAAGCTTGCTGGCTGCTGAAAAAAAAACTCGATATTCGCAACGAGATCGAGCGATTTCTAAAGCGGCTGATATAAAAAATAAATCACATACAACAATAATATGTAAAGAAAATATCGTATGCCACAATCTGCGACAGAGCCCAGATTGACGCCAAGGAAGATAATGCTATTCTTTTGATGTCTGGTGGTATTGAAAATGAGCCGTGCGTGTGTGTGTGTGTGTGTCACGAGTTACGTACGAGGCGTCCGGGCTTCCACTGTTAGGGTTGCAATAAGTCGTTGAAAAAACAGACTGGAAATCGTGGTCAAAGAAAGACGTTGTCTTTCACCATAATAATGCCAGGTCACATACGTGCTTAGCATTATACAATGCCCACACCTTGTGTGTTACCTACTGAAACTATAAAACCTAGTACTGACGTATAGGAAATTGAAGCCCACAAATTCAAGAGACTCGATAGTAGCCCAAGAAGGCAGTGATATAAACTGACCAAATTCAAAATGCTAGAGGACTAATCAGATCACATCGAATTGTCCCATCTGACGATCTACGTACGTCTTTCTTCATCGTAATGGTCAGCGTACTGTTATACGAAGCTATTGGTGCCGTTTTATCGATCTTACCAATCAGCTTTTCATCTATTCAAAGCTGAATTGATGTCTTGCTTGCGAAGCAAAATCCATTGAGCCAATGGGCTACTGAAGAAAATTTCTATCATATGAATGATCAAGGTAAATCACCACAGATTAGTTACTGTTACATCGTTGAACTAAAGCCGTTTACGTTTTTGTTTCTTATGAATTTCTCGAAATTATCCGTCGTGGGATCACAGACAAAAGTAAACTATGGATAAACGGCATGGCCGACGTGGTGTGCAAAAGGACTATATATATATATATATATATATAGGTAAATAGGTAGGTATAGACATAGGCCCGCACCTCTATTCTCACTCACGATTCGTCCGTCCCTGTCTACTCTTTGACGAAACGAAAAAAGTAAACAGATGTTAGCATCATGGTTTCTGTCACGTTCTTTTAAATGACTATGCAAGATTTTCTATCATATTTAACTGTCTATGGATCAGGCGGTGGAACCTGTGTCGAACGTTTTTGAACGAACTTTCCCAGAGAGACTTTCCCTTTTGCTTTCGGAAGCTTAATCTCGTTTATCTGGCGCGTTCTATTACTTTTGCATTTGTTGTTATATTATTCGAACTCTGATATCTACTGGTGATATATGTGACGTCGTTATGGTACTTAGAGGTGAACAGACGTCAACAACCGTCTGCGTGATGACCTACCGAATTTAAATACAAGTAATGATGTAGGATCGAATCCGGACGTAGACACAGTTTATATTGGGAGTCAGCCGAGACACTCATCCGGAGACCGGCGGGGGGTAGGTCCCATAGACCCACGAGTCGAGCGACACCACAACCTGCATGCGGCATAATCGTTCGTTGATAAATACAAATATTTTGGTTACAGATTAATTTGTTCAACAATGATTTTTACTTCATATACAGATCTTATATAATATCTGTGGCGTGGTTTGATCCATGTAAGGATACAAGGTGGTTACGATAGTCGACTTACCTACCGGCAACTGTGACTCGTTGTATTATATATATGGATCGAACAAAAGAAAGACGCTATCCACCTCTAAACGAATTTTCGCGATGCTTCGGGTCGTTGATGATCATAATAGCAATAATAATGCTTGAAGCCGATGAGGACGTCTGTATGCGGACAGTGACTCTCTTGGTGTGAGCAACGATTCCAAGATGCCGCCGGAAGCAACCTCGTTCGATTTCTGTATCTATTGGCATCGTCCTCGTTGGACTTAGACGCTAAACGAAGCAGGCGTCCGCTCAAACGCACTGCAACAGCTGCATGCTCACTTGTTTAGGATGATATGGTCTGGCCCTTCGAACGTCTGTTTCCCGCGTCCTAAAGCAGTCGTTATTAACCGTCCACCGTACGTGCGCTCTCGGTGAACTTCATTTCTGCTGCAAAAGTAAAATCTCAACACTTCATTACTATACGCTTCACTACTATACTACGCGGCTGACCACGTGAAGAAAACTTGCGTAATAATAATATTATTTTGGTAAACAGTTATATGAAGATCTGCTCCGACAGATCAAATGAAGTGAATAAGACGTTTGCAATAGACGAAGTAGATGACACTACTAAATCGAATTAAATCTGATTAAACAATGTCCTAATATTTTGATCCAAGTCCTACGAAGATCACAACTAATAAATAGGTAGGAGGGTACGAATGAAGACAAATGCAAATATATTTTTATATACTATATGACTAACTTAATTACGCAACGTCAGTTTTCAGCAAGCAAACATTCTCAGACCTTAAATTGATCGTCGAATCATTGGTCCAGATCGGTCGCCTACGTTTATAATTGAAGACTTTTGCATTCAGTGACGTCTGGACGGAATGGAGCCTCGTTCACTGGCCAAATCACCACGGCGATATTGTTCGATATCAGCTGACGTTTCTTTTGTACTGTATGTTACCTGTACAGACATTAATTTATCGCTTGCTCCGTACCAGCAGATAGGGGAGTGTACATCTCTGAGTGTATCGCTATCGGCGATTCAGCACAAGAGTTGAAGCTTACGTGTTCAAGAAATTTAGATGGTCCAGTATCAGAGGCCGCGAACATTGCCAGAGCGAAGGACATGATGACTTTCGTCGTCATGCCCTGTTTGTATGAAAATTTCGAATAGAATAAAGAAAAACATATGGTTTCTTGTTTTACTTCTGTCGTTTTTAGAATGAGTTGTCGATTTTGGTTTCTGAAAATGATTGCTTCCTCGTGCACATGTAGGCGATAAGGTCCTGATCCTCTTCGTTTTACACGTGCTCAGGATATCTGCGTCATATTCGTTCTCGAGCCGTGACGTAGAATAATTTATCTGAATTTGTTTTTATTGCACGAGCCCATATAGACATGTAAAATAACAGAAATTATCTAGGATAAGCGTATCGTGTCACAATATTCTTTCTTGACTGCTCTATTTTAGCATATAATCGGGTCTGAGCGCCACCTGACCGCAGTTGCAGCACGTAGGTAGTGTTTTGATGCCAAAATATAAGTGGCTTGTTTACAGCACACTGTTAAAAGTAAAAGAAGAAAACTTTACAAACAAGGGAAAATTATTATATAAATGTAACGTTGTCACAACTAAGCTGATAAGATAAGCGCATAGGTGCGATACGTAATCGAATATTTATTATAGAGTTACGGATTTGGGCTTTTTTCAAGCGATATCGCTCGTGTTTGTCTTCGAGCGCAGCTGAAAGCGTCCACTGAGTTGGGCCAACTTGTTGATTGTTCCGCTTGAGGGGAAGCGAGCAATGGTAGTTAAATGGTAGCTCAACAGTAGCTGTTTCAATTGATTATAACGTGAATCATTGAAGTTTGAACAATTCTATTCATATTTCGATATACAATAGTTCGTTTGGCAAGATATATCTTTCACAAAAATTCCAGTTTCATGATAGCCATTATTACGGGAAATAGCATGTGGAAACGCACGACGGAAGGCGAGAGAAGAGGGAATCAGACATTTTATCAGTATTAGAGAATTGTGTGACAAAAGCAAAACGAAGACGCAACGAGAACATAGATACTGCATGTAAGTTAATCTGCATCGTCTGCGGTAGACGTCGGTACCAAGAAAACGGCGTTTAAATTAGTTATCAGCTATAACCATTGCGCGTGTCCTACGTACTTAATAGTTGGTTTAAGTTGATCCTACACGACTACATTCATGTTCAGTTATGTGCTCGACGGGGATGGCTCATGGAGAATCCATAATTCTAATTTTAAATGAAAAAAAAAACACGTACGTTTACAAAAATGCTTGTCGAACCTAATCAGTGATACCTAAAGTAACCACAGTCATCCCTAACTACTAAAAGCATATCTCCGATTGGCGATTCGGCAAAGTGGCTCCATCGGCAAACAATAAAAAAAAAAAAAGGGCCATCGTCCTTGCTCCTAATCAGCGTCGCTTCACAATGTATTAGCCAATATGCGATGGAGCGCCCCGCTGGCAGAGTTCGCCGGCCCGTCATTCCAGATGAAATGCTCGAAGAATCATCTATAAACGGCATTTCGATGAGCACCGTTTCGGAAGATCAATGAGGATGTCCGACGACTACTGCTAGCAACGCATTCGGCGGGTGACGCCCCTATCCGACTGACTGCTGGCTCTGTGTAACTGCCACTACTGTCCAGTATCGTCGAAGGTGTGAAAAGGTTTAGGTGTATCGTCGCCTTGCTATAGGTTATCGCGTATCTGTCGCGACAATTCAGTTGGGCTGGGCCCGAATAAGCTTGGTTTATTTTAGGATGGCTTATTCCATGGCGTCGAATCGCCTATTAGTGGAATATTGATGACGAAAGATTGCCGTCGTGAGCCGGAGCCGCCGACACGGTGACTATTATCACTCAGTGGCTTCTCGTGATCCATCTCGTTTACAGGTTGTTTCACTGCATCGCACATACGTGCAGTCGCACGCTACAGCGTCCTTTGTTACGGAGATGCTCATGCGTGAGTCAGTAGCGTGCTCCGTCCATGCGCTGCTTAGTTGAGCCGAGGTCGACCTGTGCAACACTTAACAGTCGTTGTCGGCGTAGTGGATGAAGCTTCATGCGAACATGTCGAAGCTTCCGACACGAACATCGTCGATGAGTCACTCATTATCGACGAAAGAATGAAATGGTTCGCAGCGATAAAACAAAGCGATCCATATGGCATCATGACGATACTTTGTCGCAGTAAAAAAAAAACCAGCATCGAGGTTAAATTGAGACGCCATCTGCAGCTCCTATCGCAATAGATATTTACATAAGCATTACATTGTAGGACTAGTACAGATGAGTTCAACGCTATGTGGCGCTGCAAAATTGGTAAACCAGTAAATGTCCTGCAAATTCAAAAATTTCTCCAAACAATAAAACATATTCCCCTGAAAACTCTTATGTCGGAAATCACTAATATTTTTGTGAATAATTGGCGCATATACACACACACACACACGTATTTCGAACGTATCATGTTATGGAAACACCATGGAGAAGGTAACACCATAATAATCATATCACTTTTGAAGCAAGGATGATACATGAAAATCGATCACGCGTTCAACATTCGTTGAGGAGACGACCTTTTTTGTTTTTTAATCTAGTTATTTAAGGTTCGATAAGGCTAGCTCTCATCTGATGAAAAATAGTACATTTTTATTCAATATTTGTACATATTTGTTCAATACCAGCTGTGGCGCGAACACAGAACCTGGATCAGCTTGGAAATATTCCGGTTCATTGCCCCATTTTTCTCTGCGAGTAACTAATACAATTTAAAAGAATATGAAAAAAAGACAAAAAAGATTAGATACCTATCTCTTTAACGGAACCTCTTGAGTTTTGCAAATTGTTCGAGGAACAAAGTAGGCTTCAAAAGCTCCCACATAATTGCTCTCGAGGGTAGCGCTGTAACAACGAGTTGGCCTACTAAACCTAAAAATACGACATGATCTAGGGTTGATACTGGGCGTAAATTTTTTTTTATTTCAGCTACCCACTTTGGAGTTCAACGACAGCGCTGAACGTAAGGCTCAGAGCATTCATTAGGGCCCCATGCGAGTGACCGTTTGTTAAGCTGCTTTTGAAAATTTATCTTTATTTTTTTAGACGACGAATCTAGAACACGGACGATTTTGCCTGGATGTAGCCTGGGGAACTGCTTCTTTTTCTAACGCTAGATCCAGCTTACAAGCATCTGGTTTAGGGCAAATTATTTCCCGCAGGAACGACTGAACGGTAAGGCAGGAAGTGTCAAAGAGCATATGATTGTATGAGTAACAAAATAGTGATCAATTATCTGGCAGGCCAACTTTATTGTTCATCGACGGTCTGCACGAACTACGACTCCCGCAGTTGCTACAAAACTGAGACAGTTCCCAACATATGCATCTAAATGGATTATTTATGTTACGTCATAGTGACGCTTTTCCGTTACAGCAAACGTCCCGTTATCTCGTGATATGTAAAAGATTTGTTTTTTTTTCGCGTTCGATATCAGCATTATCTTACTAGCCGGGCTTAATGGCACGAACTTAACTTTCGTGCTGGATACATAGTTTAAAGGGCCTGTCTATTTTTGAAATGAAGTAAAAGTTACAATAGTTGCTTTTAACGATGGCTTTGACTGTTCTCATTTTCAACTTCCCCGATAATAGCGCCTTCTATCGAAATCAGATGCATAAATTTTCTATCGCAATTATTACATTTAAAACAAGATATAGCTTGTCTACTCATTTAGTTAGTTCTGTTCGAAATTATAATTGTGAAGAGTAGTAAGTACTACGAAACATCTGAAAGCTCAGATCTGAGTCTGTCGTTATTTACACTGAAGACCAACGATATCGTGAAACGCAAAGCCAGTCGAAATAGAGGATCTCCCCTCGTTTGATACGTTCATGTTTTCTGTATTTCCCGATTCATAATACATAGCTCTATTTCTATAATGGTTTGTTGCAATGTGCGGGAAAAATTAAGCATAGTAACGTGATTGTTCATTCTTGATTTGATCTCTAATGACAAAGTATTTACCTCAGGGACGTCCTGCGAAGGATTTACAATACCTATCCATTTCCACGGCACGGCCCCACTTCACACGCGACAACCTAACACGTATCCATCGTTGCTATCGCTCCTGATCATGTCTCGGTTGCCCCCCAGAGACTTATGATTAAGTCTCTGGGGGCATTAAATCTCAGCAAAGAATGAATGAGGCGCAGGTTTGCTTCGGAAAACCTTTGTAGCGATCGATCTCGTCCCTACTGTCCGTATCGATGTATACGTAAGACACTGTGTCATCTGAAGTGCGTGCCTCAGCGAGATTGGCGGCAACAAAAGCAAGCAGATCACGATGTGGCAAGATCCGTTGTTTGGCCTCGTTGCCTAGGGGCTAGCTGACTGGTTGTCTCATCTTCGGCTTGTACGAGTAAATGGTGCAATGAAACAGATGAAGGCAGGTTGATCGTGCCGCAAAGATCCTTTCGTTGTCATTGTTATAGCAGCCATTTAAGCTACTATATCTATCTCCAGGATGATAATGTCTGCGTATGTTAATAGTATTGGTGATGTGGCAATGCTATGCTACATGTAGACACCGCTGAAGTCTACTGTCAATAGTGCGAGCTACATGCGCTGTCAGACGGTGGCTTTTAGTATTTAGATTATCGACTTCCCAGGGGCAAGTCTGCAATAAAGACGAATTATGTTATGCTCTTTTATTGTCTGTAGCTAGGATGTAATGTGGATTTGGATGATGAAAGCACCCATGGAAGCTGGGCATGGTTTCAGAGACTGCGCGTTTGACGCTATCAACATAAAGTACAAAAAAATTTTTTTCGCTGAAAAACTTACGAACGAGACGAAACGTATCATATCGCAAAAAATTTATAGATTTTTTTTTTTAAAGTTGAAACCGGGACAAGTGAAATTTAAAAGTTTGAAATTGGAATTTCAAAATTCAAAGGGCCTATGCAGAAAGCGCCATCGTCATGCGAGAGGCCTTCACATAATACAAACACTGTGCGTGTTAGGTCAAAAGCTGAACGTGATAAGTAATTACTAAATCATCGCTTATTTGCAATAACGAATTTACCCACCGATTGCGTTGTCTTCTACGAAAACTCATGACCTACATTATTGTATCGGATCGTTGGACACAAATTATAAAATTTATCTATCAATTTGGCAATTTATAATTGCCTAATTACGTATTAACTTGTTATGTTATAAGTTTTTAATTAATTTTATTAATTTTCTTAAATACATTTTAATTGCTAAAATGCGCGAAAAGGCTGTCTTCATTCCCTTCGAGCGGAAATGTTTTGAAGAAAGATCATTTAGGCCATACAAGCTTTATGTTTTGAATTTTATATTTGGTATCACCATGAGGCATTCGACCAGATGGCTGGCTAACTCCCAGGACGAAACGAGATCTGTCTATCTATGGCCGGGTTCAAACCTAGATCGTGACGTGTCCCTAGGGTTAGCGGGCAAATATGATATTCATTGAGCTGATAGTAGGGGATAGACCAGAAGACCTAAGTCGTATCGATATTGTCGATGAGCACGCAGCAAATTCAGCTTCAGGAAACCGGAATGTGTAAAAGTTACAGACTCTAGCTTACAAGTAATCTCCTTTAGGAAGTAAGTTATCATTTAAGGAAGTAAGTCATTTTGGCACGTAACACAGTTCTGTCCTCTACTGACTAAACTACCATATTAATGAACGTAATAACACCTGGCCCTGTCCTTTCAAATTTCACTTAGGCCGTAAAAGTAAATTTCTGATTCGCTCAGCATATGATAATAAACTATACGATAGGATAGGCCTCGTGCCAGAACATGGCTATGCCATCCTTTAGTCAATGGTAAATATTCAGGCTTTATCTATTTAAGCTTCAAGTGGGTAGTCTGCTCTATAGTGAAATAGATCAAATTCTACGCTCGACGCTCACATAAATGGCAAAGCAGTAAGACCACGCGTATATACGCATGATTGTCATCTGTGGTGATGATGTAGTTGATCACCGCTGGGTAATCAATAAGCGTCGCCGTAAAAATAACAATGTCCACCACCGAGGCGTTTACAGGTAAATTTATTTACATAAAACGATTAATTAACCCCCAGTGCGAACCATTCAGAATTGTCTACGAATTTGTTAGTAGTAACATTCGATTAGTAACTTCTACCAGTTCGTTTCCAGTGAAAGCTCTTTAAAAACATCTATAGACACAGAGAACAAGTGGACTGCATAGCTTTCTATATAACTTCAATAGCATTATTGCACGTCAGTGAGCGGTTAGCTTACACAACGGCATTACATTGTATGTACATCAGTCCGAGCGTGCGTTACCACGGGACCGTCCTACCACCATTTAGGGGTTAGGAAGTCATCCCACAACGAGCATGCCATCTCAATACCGGTGGCAGCAGCGGCAAGTGTCACATCAACACGACGAAAAGATGGACGGACTTCTTCAGCGATACGAGCGACTATGATGTGCTTTCGCTAACGCCGGGCCTATTCATGGTGCAGTTCCTCGATGCAACTGAATTAGACACTAACAACATTGGCAGCAATAGCTACTACGTGGTTGATGTTGTACACAGTGACGTTGGCCTGTTTGGCTGCAGAGTTGTGTGAATACGTACGTGTCTTCCCTTTTGGTGTCTTCAGTTCTTTGGTCGCGTTCCTTCGCCCGTTAGGTGAACCCTCGGCGGACGGGCTCGAAGTTCCAAATAAACAGGGCGCGTTCCTCTACCGGATTTCGTCTCGTTTTCGGATGAGCTGCCGGCGGACTACAGCGTAGACGACGGCGAGTTGTGATGCTCGTAGGGCTCGACTTTGATGTGTGTGAACTAACGAAGGGACTGGCGGGCGAACTGATGGACCGAAGTCCGGCTAGCGCTGATGTTCTGTTGGTGTAGCATCTGCCTCTTTGACGTTGATGACTGATCCCTTACGGCTCCGGTTGGCAGTATGTGACGGTTCTTCGGCGCGCGCGAGGTTCACTTGCCATAGTATTGGTTGGTCGGTGGATGGTCGCCATCAACGACGCGTCGCCGCCGAGCCGGAAGAAAGCGATTTTCCTCGGCCTTTTAATGCCTCTGGGCAGCCAGGGCGAAGTTGAGTATGGGAAAGAAAGTGGAGAAATTATTTTTGACGTCGTCTCGTCATTCGCGATAGGCTACGCAAACGCAGTCGTCGCCGTTGTCATCATGATACCATGAGGCAGTCATATGATCATCAACACCAATGAGTTTGTGATCACATCTAGAAAAATTTAAATAAAAGGAGCGCCAAAAGAGATTAAAACGGGCGAGAGAAAACGAAAAATACTCTTCAGATAATAATAATAATAATAATAGCAGTAGGAAAAAAAATCAGCCAACATTTGTACACAGGCATTTGACAAAGAAATTCAGTAGGATTTCCATATTTTCACGGTAGCCATTAGAACAAAAAACTGACTCGACAAGATCGGCTATTGGACAGGGGAATATTTCTTATTTTTCATCTCAGTAGGAAACTAGAATGGTGAGTAACTTTGCCAGCTGTCAGAAATACGGCAATAAAAACCAATGACTAAAGAAAAGACTTAAAAGCTGGCCACCAGGAAAAAATAAAATCCACGGCCGTCACTCCCACAATGACAGCTGTATGCAATACAATGCCTAGTGTAGGACGAAAAAAATAAGCTGAGAGGAATGGTTACGAAAGCAGCTTTTTTATTCGTAGGATCGCCTATTTGGTCCCTGTGCATTCGTTCTGGTACTATGTCGCTCCTGGGGTTTCGGGATAAAGCTAGCCCTCCAATGCCATTACGAATATTCAACTCCTGGCCACCGGTGGCTACCGACCACCTGGATGGCAGCCCCCTCTCATCAGGCGATAAGTTTGGTCGGAGTGCTTTTCGGTGGGGTCTTGACGTGTTTACGAATTGTTGCTATAGTTCTTAGCCACCGAAATCGAATTCACTACGACGTTCGCGCCGTTGTCGATTTTGTGACGCCCACAGCAATGACATCATTCAGTCATTGCGCACACCTGTATATATATATATATAGTTTTGACGGTGATATCACAGAACAGCTGAAGTGTCGAAGCTTCTTACTTCTGTTCTTGTTGAAAAACGCAGCAATATTAATAATGATCATGTTGAACTTGTTGATTTTTTTGGAAATGTGGCCTAAGAAGAAGACATAAAGGGAAGTACCTTTTTCAGGTTTTGTAAATGATGTATACGTACTCCATGACTACGTGTAAGTTTACGCAGCCGTAAGGTTAGGGGGGTGATTATTACCTGATCAAGCCAAACCATGTCTTTTCTGCAGCTGTGCTACCTGTAACAGCTTTGCACTGTTTAGCATCGCCTTGAAAGCCTGCCAGGGTAGAAGCTTAGCAATCAAACACAGAAATGGATATAGCAGGTATTGGGCTCTCAGGCCATAGAGAAAGTCTATGGCAAAAGGTAATGTTGAAGTGTTCTTTAAGGGCCAATTGTCTGTTCCTGGAGGAGAATGACGATCGGAAAACAAAGTACCACAAAAGGCATCCTTTGTTAGTTGGCTGTTCGGATTTTACATGTACACGCGCGTGGACGTGGTTGGTTAGGGGCGAAATTTTGTTAATATACAGAAAGAGTTTCTTTCAAGGTACATTCCCTTTATTTCGTGTATATCCTTAATTTTCACGTACTTTACTGCTTTTAGGAGGTAAAAGCATAATCGTCGTAAATAAACATCTATTGTGTTATAATACGGGGACGTTATCTACAGTACTTCGGTAATACAAACTATATACTTCCAAACTGAAGGGTCTTATCATTAACAAACGAATGTACAACGAGTTATGCGCTAAGGCCAGTCGAAGATTTCACAAAGTTGATTGCCAAAACTGCTTTGCCAATAGCGAACCGCAATGGATGCTGGATGACACAGTCATCCTTCTGAATGTCATTGTTACTGCCGCTGTGGCTGTTGATCATATCACACAATGTCTGAGCTTTGTCGTCGATGATCGCTGGTTGCCCCGTGATATTTGGCACGATGGAGGCACCGTATGTATAGTTACGGAAGCGACGCCCGTGTGCGTTTCAGGTCGACCCAGTTTGCAAAGCCGAGGACATCTTATCCTTGTTTCTCCTTTGCGCTGCGTTCCATGGGACCGTCGCCGGGCCGGTTTCGGTTCGACACCGTAAACAACCGGAGCGGTAAAGTTCTGGACGGATGAAACGATCGGCACCCGCCGGTAACAACAACAGCAACAGCGACGTTGTAGAAGCAGCCTGCAATGGCAAGACTCCATTGTCGCTAACCTTACTTCGACGTTTGCCATTCTATATGATAGAACTAGTCGGTCGCAAGCACTACCGATTTCATCGCGTCGCGTGTTCTAGGTGGTACATAGGCAGAACAATTTTGTTATCGTCGTGGAAGCCATGGACGAATCTATTTTCATCTTTATCACGAGCTGACGACGACTGTAGCATCATTGTTATTACTACTGCTATGGCGATGCAACTACACGGAGAGCTGGAAAAAAAACAGCGAGAAGCCTGTCACTGAAAGATGGCGATCACAAAGTACATGCACAGCATTTGCTTGCGTGGTACACATGGCTGGCTTACTGGCTGCCTATCTGGCTGGCTGGCTGGCTGACTAGCTATTTACGATCGTTGTCTTCAGTGGAGAGCTTCAATGTAATTGGACTTTGACTGCCGGTGTCGACGACGCATATTACTCAGACCACGCGTCAGAAAAGCAATAACAGCTGAGATAATGAACAACGAAGAAAGCAGTTAGTAAAAACCTTGTCTACTTGTAGATAACGAACATTTACAACCACTAACTAAACGTACAAATAACCGCAACAGAAATCGCAGCTAAATGACGATTTATCGCCTATATATCATAACGGATAGCGGAGGCATATAGCACAGCTAATTTTTCTCTTATCATTCTTGTTGTTTCTATTCCGGTTGAACTCTGTTTGCGGCAGAGTCGACATGCTCTAGATCTTCCTTCGCGACTATGACAACGGGTCTCTGCACCTACAGAAAGACGATCTAGTATTTTCTAGTTATGGGAATTTTCTGGCAGATGCACAGTACGTAGGTGTTCGTACATATTGCTGCTTTTTACTTGTGATGACAAGCACCTAATTTTTATATGGAAATCTGGTGTGTTCAATAAGCGAGCATTGACGTGTCAAGCTGCCCACTATCGCCTTATCAATGATGTTGATAAGATTCTGCAACATGCAATTTGGCAAACATTGCCTCAGTAAGTCGTTATACATGGAGGCGTTTTTGTCACTAACATCAAGATGTGTCGCCTGATATGATTATCTATCTGGCACGAGGTTTACGATAGTGATATAATCAAATCCCGTCTGCGCAATACTGTCTGCGGATGACGTACTACTTTTTTGGCCGGGTTTTTCTAATTTTTCTGAAATTATTTCCAATCACAAAACGCGGGACTCAGCATTGCTTGAAGTGAAGGTGATTACGTCGCTCGAAACATCGTTGAATTAACTTCTTTCTACTCCACTTGTACCATATCTAAATCTTGCATCATGGAATAGTAACATGTTCAAGCTTAACTGAATTCGTGCATACGTATAGGATGAAAAACTTTGTCCTGGCGATATGTTTTTCGTGAGTGTTAGACTAGGCCCTTAGGCTGGTCTTCAATCATGCTATAGAGCCAGAGCGAGACATTTTTTTCTAATATATCTATATCTCTGTTTGACATCGCTGACGCAAGAAAAATTACGGCACAGGAGTTCGACGATGAGGGCGGACGCTAACCCATTTGACGGCAGCTCAGTAACGTCCAACACTAACAAACGCAACCAACCTATGGTAAAAATCGCCGATTTTCCTTGATGAGAGTCAGAGTCATGCGCATGGTTCAATTGTTACGAACAGCAGCAAGTAAAAACAATACCGCAAATCGGGGGGCAAAACATAATGACGGTGTGGTCACTGAAAATTGGAAGCGTCATATTTGTTGTCATATCCAACCCTTTTATAAATTATTGCTATTTCCGGAAGCACGCGCACGCAAGATCACTGAATTTTTAACAAATTATAATTTTTCTCATCTTTGAGATGTAAAGCAATGGTGATTGTAATACATATGGCATAACACTATAAGCTTTTTTAGTATGTGCGCGTAATAGGTACATTTATTATAATAAACACATTTATCGAACATGATGTGGCAGACGTACATAAGACGAGAGCGATAATACGTTTTTTTAGAAATAACGCACATCCCTGCCCGTTCGTTCACAACTAGTAGCATAGTAAACCTTAGAAAGAGTCCGTAATAATTCTCAACCACAGCAAAACATGTTGATCTTGATTAACGTAATGTTATAGGTAGATAGTGTTTTGTTGAGTAATCGCCTAAATACCGCAGTTGCGACGACCTGGAAATTCTGAATTTTACGCGTGAATCTTGGCTGAAAATAGGAAACGGCGAACTGGAGCTTTAGGTGACCTATGGCAAGGACGTTACTTCCAATATCGTATGTAGCGATGGACGCCTCGTGGTACCACCTGGCATCGGGGGGGGCAACTTAATAAATATAGCGGAATCTTAGAAGAGACAGCAGAAAAGATCTGATATCTTGTTTGCATGGAACTTCATGGTTCGCAGTCTCGCAGCCTCTGAACTCCGCTTCCAGCTAGCAAGACATAACTCGTTAGTAATTTGTTACCAGCGTGTGGCGTACGCAACGCAAGTAGTTTGCGAATATACATTTTCGACATATCTTCCTTTCTCGCACCCCCAAAACTTACGGTAATTGAAGTAGTCATGAGTCATCGTTTATGAGATAAGCCCTGGTACTTCGTGGAAGCCAACGGTCGCCACAGGGGGTCATCGTTAGTAATAATATGAAAGTGCGCTCAACTGGATATACAGCTATTGTGACACGGCGTAGCGAAAAAAGATGCCATAGCTGCCTACTGATATGCAAACAGGCACAGCAAAATACAGGACACTGCCAGAGTAAGGAGTGGCCGACGGTCCAGAATGGCCATGCCGCAAGCCTTCCTATTTGGACCTGTAGTTTTAAAGGTAGTACTTAGCAAGGAGTCACTGCTGTTTTTGTAGTCAGCAACGGCGAATGGACTGCCGACTGTTTGTGGCCCGCATCTTGCTTTTCTGACTGGAGAACGAGTGAGTATAAACGTAGTGAAGGCGGGAGGTCTTCATTTCATTCATTTGTGTGTCAATGAACCAGACTATTAACAACGAAGTAGAACTACCCACAACCAAAGCAATGGCAGCTGCAAGCAATTCTATGTATCAGCCGTGTGAGGCTCACTGGTCAAAAACCTAAACAGCGATAGCGATGACGCTGTCTTTAACAGCTGGCTCAAGAGAGTTACTTGTGGTACATAATTTTTCATGGCAGGAGGGCTCCTAACAACTAGATACCAACAAGACTTGCTCTTTTTCTTTCACCTATATATATATATATATATATATATATATATATATATATATATATATTTGAGTTATAATACGGAGCGGGATATTTCGGAAGCAAATCTAGATGATAAATATTCGATGCTGTCATCACTAGGATAGATACCCCACCCCAGATTTTCATGGAGGCCAGCCCTACATGTAAGGTATCGATAAAAAAAAGTTAGAAAACATCTAATGAATCAACTTCATCCGACAGAGACAAGCATAGTAACAGCGTTTTGGATACAACTTAACTTGAGGTTATGAATTTTTGAATATTTCGACTCTTGTCGATTGTCGAACCTCATTGTGTCAGGCTCGATGCCGAAAATTCGTTTATAATTTTATTATTTGTCAAGTAGGTAGGTTTTTTTTTGTAAGTTTTTGTCAATTGTCATCTCTTTCTAATATCTATTAGCGGCTCTAGTCTTTGAAGGGACTTCAGAATCTCGAGAGAAAACCGTAAGCAATATTTGATCACATATCAGTCGTCCTTAGCGATTATTGGCTGCATCTATCCATCCATCCATCAATCCAAAAAAGTTTGTGAAACTATAATACGTTGATCGCTCTATAATTACACCTGTAACCAATACAATCTGTCCGTAGTAGTCGATCATCGAGTTCAAAGGAACTGGCAAAAAGAAAAAGCCTACCCAATCCTCAATGCGAGAAGATTAGCGACTGCTGGCGCCATTCCAGCCATTACTAATATCGAAAAGTCTTTCAAACATCACCAAGTTTACTAAGCAGTTCTTCTTTTTATATGTAAAGTAAAGCTAAAACAAACTACTATTGGCTTACAGCAGTAGAAGTCAGAGGCGAACCATAGAATTGGAGTCGTACCACTTTTATTGTCCTATCGGCAGCCGCAATTTCGGCACCTCAGCATTGTGATTACTGCAGCGGTAAAGGCCCTTTTACCTCGTTACAGATAGTTGGCGCTTCGCGTTAAGGTCGATGCTGCCGCGTAATAATGTAATCCCACGCGGGAATGGCGGTGGAAATGTGTTCATCCGAAACCTTGGTGTCAAATCGTTTGTTTAAGCTAGATTAGCTAGCAGAAACTAGACAGCCAGGAAGATAAACGTGATGTATCCGTCTGACGGCCTGACTAACTGACTTTTTATGCCGCTCTGTGAAAAAACCAGCGAAGTGAACGTCGCAGCAACTCGACGTAACCATCGAATGACGTGAGACGTTGCACGTACGCAATACGAAAAATAAAAGAGAAAGGCAAAAACTTATTAGTTCATAGTCAACGGGTTGATGGGTGCTATATTTATTCAATACGTAACATCGCCGTCGCTGGTCCTGCTGACGGCCTGAGCCTACTGCAACGGCAAATAGCCTGCATGCGAGCAACATTCAGTCGACAGGCCAGCCACATAGGACACTGAGTCAATACAGCTACGCTGTCATTGATATTATGAGACGGCGATGTGCGATCGACCATTTGCCCTGGCCGTTATTATCTAGTCTATGTTGAGCGTTGTCTCCGCGATGAAAGCAGAGACATACAACGATTGCAGCCTCTGCAACATGTGCGACACCGAGTAGATTTCCGTGGAGAAACAATGCAATACTTAATAGCAGTTAGTACAACACGCTGCCCTTAGTTGTCCACTGTTTCCCGCTAACTCAGGCCACATTTACTAGTATCTTGTAATTGTTTCTAGCATGGGTTGAAAATAACTCTGTATCCGTTCGAGTTCAATGTACGACGAAAGGAATCGGTCGAAAATCAGGACTCACGCAACTGTTGGCGAGTGTGTCGGTGTTCGAAATAGTCCGATCGCTGGCCTATCGTACCCTGGGGTTTGTGTATAAAGACCGGCTGCAGTACTGCTTTACTATACGTCACTGGCTAGACGGCAGTAAAAATTCCGCCTAGCATGTTTTGGGTCTACCGTCGACTAGTGGTAGGCGGAAAGTGATATACTCACTCCGAAATCAATATCGAACAGCCTGTTCCAACAGTAGCATTCTCTGAACATAAGATAAGGTCGAAAGGAGACTCCACACGTATGCTCATCAGATAGAAAAGGCATTGACTTGTATTATACATGTATCGTCCACTATAATAGTAAGAATAATTAAAATAACCTGACGATGGCCATTTACTACCAGCTACTGATAAGTAGTCGTATTTATTATGTTAACATATTGTAATGTAAGACAGTGAAGTTCAACGGAATTTACAAAGCCAATTGAGTCAATCATTCATCGTCGAGCAAGGCATCAGATATAAGAAGCCATTGAGTTCTCAGGCTAACGTATCTGAATATACGGAATAAGAACGTTAAATGCCACCTAGTACAGATCTTTAAATTAAACCCGTTGATTCCACCCGGTTGTTTATAGAGTATTGATGTGTTGTTTGAAGAGAATAGCGGTCTCATCGTTACAAGGCTCCTCACACTAGAATACCGTGCCCGCATAGATCATCGCATCTTTTTCGTATATTATATCTATTAGTTATGTGGTGATCGAGTAGTTCCATACGTTCGAAAGGACAGGCGCTACCGTCACGTCCAGCTGGCAGCGTAGACCGGTAATTAAAAACAAATAGGTAAGGCATCATAAATAACAATAAATTATGTTCTCTATGAAGGTTTATTTTGGGTGATCTATGATTTATCTGATCAACCACTTAAAACTATGAAAAAATGGCCACCTTAAGACTTCGCCAGGCCTTGTGTGCATACAAAAACTGATCGAACAACCTCCTCAACCCCCCAACAACACCAGCATCGTTAACGTGATCGTAGCAACAATGACCCGATGAATGAATCATTAGCAGGTAACCAACAGCGATAGTGTACATTTCGGTGCTAGTATTTTCGTCTGATTGGTTATAAGAAATTTTACACTAATGTTATTCGACTCTTAATTACTATTATAAGTACTTTTCCGAAATAAAAAAAATCCATTCCAATGTGTGGTGGGGTATTGAGCCGCTGGTGGCACCTTAATTGCTTTGACCCTCAAATAGTCGAAGATTCATTAAAATCCATAAAAACGTCAATGTTTGTAGATGTGAAGCGGTTCTTGATGTTTTTTTCGTGTAGAAATATGGCAAGCGATAAAAGTAGCCTCAAAACTAGTATGGTTTCCAGCTAGATGATCACAGAATCCTATAGGCGCCTAGCAAGTCTCAAATACTTCCCCGTTAAGCGAGCTTTGAACAATGTAGAGGACGAAAATAAGCAACTGGGGTGCCCATTTCATTGGAAATAAACAGCAAACAGGATCAATCTAAAGATCTACTAGAAAGCCAAGCTGAATGAGTGCGACCCATCTTTTACCTATTGATCTACATATTGATAGGCCGCGTTTTTTCAGGGAGTTTAGATTTTTGAGACGGAATTCGCTGATGCTTAAGGTCAGCTCGATTTCATCGAAAGCTAAGTAATTACGCGTACAGGGAAAAGTACACTGATGTCAATTAAACACCCCATAGCGTTTCCTCCAATTGACCTAAATGTAAATAATGAGAGATAATAGCATTCGGCTCGCAGGACTATGTCCTATGATTGATTTATTTCAAAATCCTAGCTTCTTCACTGCGCACTATCAGCGACTTCGATCGAAAAAAACCGCTAGTATTTTGAGGGTAATAGAGCGCTTTTATTAGACTGTCGATGGCAGTTATCTTCAAGAGACTATTATCAATATATGCCTCGTTGAAGATCGAAATAGTAGAAATACGTACGATTACTGTGAAAAGAATAGCCCAAATGAGCTTCTCATAGTAAAATGGCATAATTTCGCCTTGCGTAGCGAAAATCATTTAAGCGACGTTTAAATATCTTCTGTTACTTTTAGAACGTTTAGAATTATTGCAGTAAACCTTCGGAAGCTATAGCCGGCATCATATAATGGTAGTACGATTATACTGATGGTAACAGGAGTATCTAGGTAGTAATACGTTGAATATAATTCAATTTTAGACTCAGCAGAATTTAAGTTTTATCCAAAACGGTTCGGGAGGATTTCTCAACTAAGCTCGGTACGGAGCTAAGGACCGGTAAAGAATTGACTAAAGGTGTTTGCATTTGTGAGCCATTCAGTTTTACTGCATGGTCCTGTTTCTTCTACCTCGTGTCAACAAAAACCGTTGCAATGGTCACGGCCTGTTAATGGTTTAGATCAATTGATAGTTGAACCATTAAGAACACTGCTCGACAACCTCCGATTACCCTAAGGCACGATTTTTTTATTTATAAATAGTCCAGGAACGCATACGTTCTAAAGCCGGCTTTATTACATAACGCCAGTTATGTAATAAACAATCCAATTATTGTCGACTGCTTTAAATGCTAGTGCACCATATTAAACATGGATCCGTTTATTTGTCATTGACATGTCCATGATACCGTACGCAAATTTCCGGTTTCTTACCTTCGGACGTAAGCTATTAACGAGTTTTCTTGCTGCGTTTCGAAACTCAACCGCATCCCGATTGAATCCTTTATTCGCGGTGGGCAAGGCTCAGTGCCAACTAGCGTTGCTCCTCTGAGCTGGCAGGAACTCTGCCTGTCCGTATCGCGCGGAGGAGTTCAAAGAAGGCACAAGCCGCATCACTGTAGTTAAAGCTACTTAGCAATGCGCCTAGTTACGCGTCGCATCGAGCCCTAGAGGCACTGGTGGCATCGTCAGTCGTGGTCAGCACAGGCCCCGTCACATCTGGCCACAAGCAGAGAATAATAACATTTATATAAATAGTGTGCCTCAATGTTACAGGTGACCAATTAATTCAACGAACACCTATTTGCATTGCCCTACTGCTGACATGACTGGTGCAATTGTTACAACAACTATTTCTATGTCATTATTCTATGATATGATGCCAGCCGTATCGGAATATATTTAATGTGTTTCGATTTGGTGGGATGAGCGGCGGAGGAGGTACGCATAGGGGCAAGCGGCTTCTTCCTAGACCAGATGTGTTTTGAAGGAATCGTTCCTTGCATTAACGCTGTTCAAGAATCAGCTTCTTTCTTCGTTGAGCTACGTGCTCGGGCCGCTTCTAAGATAAGTTGGCCCAGCTGATTGCATCAACGTGCCTCATCAAGACGTTGTCAGAAGATCGACACAAATCTAAAGGGAAAGATAAGTAAGTAACCATCTAAAACGTTGACGTCTGATGCTACGGTTAAGCACTGCTCCGGATGGCTGGCCTGTGGCGTGGATCAAAGTCTGCCTACCCCGCCTTTGAACCTGGCCCATTTCGTGTGCTTATTACTACAGTATATAAGTTATAGCGGAACCATTACGGGGGCGAAGAGAGAGGGGACTAGGATTTACATAAATAACTAGCTTTCAGTGCTCCAATAGGCTCACGGAGAAGTGTCGATACAAGATGTTCAAACGCCAAAACTGATGTGTGGGTACGGGAATATCAAATGTGAAAGTCGTGTTAGAACGAAATTTTGGTATGCGTGCAAACAGCGAGCACAGGTCGTTGAAATGGTCTGTTGTACGGTGCAGGACAGAGACTGCGTCGGGAGTTGCAGGGTACAACATAAACAGAAGCAGGTAAAACGGACACATTCATTGAAAAAAAGATACTATTGCTATGCGCTTAGTTTTGTTAGTATGTTGCTTTAGTAAAGCTTTGATTTTTAACTTTGTTTTTTCGCTTTCACTTTAGGCGCCATCGCTGATTCGGATCACTACTCGTCAATATGAACGCTGTTGTTATCATTTGCACCTATATCCATATTACATAAATCCGTAAAGCGTTTCCTTTTTGAAAAGAAACATCCTATTTTACGTGACCGAGCGAATTTGTCATGTAAAATATAATAAGTAACATTTATCTATCGCCATATCTCGATTGAGCTTGATTGCTAGTGTGACACCAACTGTGGTACCCTGAAAAATTTTCTTGTATTTATTATCGTCTAGTAACTGCGTCAGATAGAAGTTATATTTTACCGTTGTCTGCAACTAGCCGACGGCGGACGATAGACAGTTATGGCTCCTTTCAGGGATCAACGCGGTTTAAAGGTTCAGATCTTTGTAATAACGCCTATGTTGTGGGGCAACTGGATAAAGGAAATCATGTCAAATGTCACATGTTCAGTGCAGACAGATTAAACCCAAATAACGGTAAATAAATGATAAATCTCAGTTTAGCGATAGTGGTGGCTGATGATTTTAAAAGTGGAGCATTTGGCTAGGAATAAACGAACGTCTATAAGAGGCCAGCAACAATTTTTACGATAGTACCTAATTAGGATGGATGTTTATAAAAGCGAATTTCAATGTGGGTATATAGTTAGATGCGTGAAAATGGCTGCGGGTAATCAGATGTTGCATTTCTGTACATTTCTGTTCAGGATTTGCATTGGATGTGTGTTGGCAACGTAGGACGACGGTGACGCCTGATTGGATCTTGGCGAAACATGTCTTTAGGCTCCGGCGGATATTGGCTCACCTCTGACCCACACCGAGCCGGCGCGAAGATAAAGAGTGTCCGCAGGAGTTATTTCTGGGTCAAACCATCTTGGTCGTTTGCGGATCGCTCGGGCATTGGCTCTATGGCGGAAGCAATCTAATACGACAAGCCAAAGCCAGTGTTTAATATGGCCAAGCGCAAATGTTGTCAAAATTTTCGAAACAAAATTAAGATGCTTTGTCGAAGCATTGAATGTTTGTCTTCGCGTTATATACAATATGTATTCACTCCTGTGATCTCATTCTTGGTCAGGCAGAGTGAGCCGAACAGCGGAAATCAATTTCACACGCCTCGACTACGGTCAGCATGGCATGGGAGTGCTATTCTTCGCTGCGCCACAGCTGAGAAACCACGTATTACATTATTACGTATCGTTTGTACGTACCTGCACGTGCATAAGTAAGTTCACAGCCGTTGATTGCTTATTTTTTTTTTTGTCGGAGTGATGTACCTTTTTTGCTGTGCTATGTCCTGCTATGACTGGTTCTAAGGATGTTATGGCATCTTGGTCAGAAGATGTCTTACATTTGTAACCGACGGCAACAACCCTGTTGGAAGCGATTCACGTCCACCTGCCAACAACAGTCACATTAGTCATCTGTATCACAGAGTTAGAGACACGATAATAGTGAACATAGGTTTTCACCTGGCTATGATAAATGAAAGGATCTATACAGATTTTCTACGTACAGGTTCGGATAGTCTATCTCTCCTAAAAGTCTTTCCGCAGCGGACTATGGCGGCAATGACGCTTCGAAAGCTGCCCATCTACTGGCTACCTGTGGCCGCACAAATAGGAAAAGTCTGTACTGACACGTCGAGGCTGATGATGACACCCACAGATTGTTCATAAGCTCCGAATATGGTTACTAAGTGAATTGATCTTTCTCTGAGTTGCCCCAACCTGAGTCTCGTAAGCGCTTGGCAACACGAGAGACGTCACACTGCTAGCAGTGTTTCTATGGTTGTGTCGCTTTCTATGCTTGCCTCTCGATTACTCAAGAAATGTGTTACAAAGAGCTTTATGGGGCATAAATGACTCATAGCCGATACATGTGGGCTTTCAACTTCTTACTATTGCCATATGGTTCTTTTTTGAGAACGTGTCCATGCCTCGTTTTCTTGATTGAGCCATATAGCTGGAATCATATAGTCATCGCTGGTGGAGTTGATCCATGCGCGTTTCACAATTCAGTGAATATTCAAACTGTTTCTTTTGTAACAAGCCAGGTTATACTTTATTGATAAGCTGAGAAAAAGTTAACGTAGCTTACCTATTGCCGTTTTATTAAGCCTGTCTTATTCTATGCACCCGGCTGGCGTTTCAAGGATCTCTGTATACGTAGCGTGATTGTTTTGTATCTATTACGCGGCTTGGTGTCGATACGAATAACTAAGGCAGATAGCGTTTGCAGGCCATCAAATCGTAAGGTAATAACGTAGTTATTCTAAGTAAATAATATTTCGTGTGCTACCTCTGATACTGCCGTTAGGTGCTGCTCCAGGCGGCTGCTCAACGAAGCGTCATGGTGCATATGATGGGTAGGTCCTAGCACGAGGCTTGAATCAAACGATATTTCTCATTACTAATAATTTAACACTGAAGATCATCACGTCTCAATCTCAATAAAATGCCGGCCAACTGACGCTCAGCGTAATAGATCTCTTTTGTATTTATACGTTTTATTAAAAACCAATACGCACTCCAGGATCTTGTTCCTGTTACGCATCAGGTTGTCATGGGACAGAATTGGAATGGGCACTGTCAATCTGCCAGTTGGACATAACTGCCTTTTTAGACAAGCTTGCAAAAACACTTACTGAATAACGTGAGTACGTAAAGAAGTGAATCTTAGGAATATCTAAATGCGCGACACAGGCAACACAATGCCGATAAAAATACTTGACACATTTACTTCAATGCTTTTTGCCCATAAGACATATTAACCGACCACGCAGAACGTCTGTCGTTCTAGTCGAGTTTCTATTTGGTATACAATTGAACAGAATAGCCGCGTACGTACTTAACTATCTTTTCCTATTTGATATTAAGCGAGCGGCTGTTGCGTGACCCTAAGAGTGACTCTTGAATTGCTTAACAATCAAGCATGGCCTCGCTGGCCTGTGTCCGTTAGTTCCGAAAGCAGAAGTGCTTTCTTTTCCTAGTTTCAATATAACAGTGACAGTGATGTCTTAATGACTTTGCAGCCATTCCCTGAAAGATTTCTACACATCGAATAAGCGAGTAGTATAGGCTGCTTGCTCTTGGAACTAATGACAACATAGGTACTTGTTGCGCATCACCACTTACAACAGTTTACTTGGGGCATTTGATAAATCCGTTGCTGGGGCTAACTTTCGCCGCAGGCGGCGTGGAAGTCTGGGAAGAACGGTATCAGAAAAAAAAAAAAAAAAACGTAAATGCGAACGAATGCTGACGGCAATAACAAGAGGGCCAAATCGTGTCAACGCACAAACATGAAGCCGTCGACACTGTTGTGTCCATCAAAGATGCCACGTTGAATTGGGCATGCCAAATCGAAACGGAGAGCGTGTCGACTTGTGTAACTTTTGAACCCTTATGCGTTTTTCGGCTGCTACGATTATTGTTAAAATAATTGATAAATTAATTCTATGTATAATAGAGCAGCAGTGTCAGCGATAGCGGCTGTAACTAAAGTGCAACACATTATTTTCTTTAGAATTAAGTGCTTGAGCCCGCCCGCCCGTCCGTTCATTAAAGCTGATTTTTATGAGTCGTTCTA
>NW_019213973.1:213902-350655 GCF_002532875.2 Varroa jacobsoni | reverse complement strand
TATATATATATATGCTATATGGCTCTGCCATTTTTTGCTGTTTAAATACGGTGAAACTTCTCTCAAGTGTACTATGTTTATACTAGTACTCTCTGTAATTCTATACTTGTAGTAGTGCCGACAGTATCACGCAGGAATGATCAAGAATTGTTTTTCCGGTCGTTGAGGAGCTCCCCGATCGACGGTGGGGCGACGGCCACGTCGAACACGAATAGCACGCTCCGCGGTCCAGAAAAAATCGGCTCGAGCCACCCAACACTTTCTGGAGGCAGTACTTCTGGCGGCACGGAAGACGGCGAGGGTGGTGATTGGCAAGCACGCATGTCCATCAGCTCCTCCGCGATGACCATAACAGTTTTGGAAAGCTGTTCGGATACCGTACGTATGTTGAGGGTTTTTCGAGTTCCGCGCGAGAAAAAATAAACCGGATCCACAGAAAGCCGGGTTGGTAAGCGCACAAGTACGCACACAGAAAAAAAGATTCAACGAGACAAACCAAAGCGCAGAGGAAAATAGAAAACCATTGTTAGAACTGGAATACGATAAAGTGCGGAAATATAATTTAAGAGAGCAAATTGATAACGACTATGAAACGATAGAGGAAGATACACATATATATAGCAATTGAGATATGCTTAAGGGGTAGTCGATTAGAAATGCGTTCAGAGTTAATATCAGACAGTTAACTGACAGGAAGATAGCGTCCAATGACGTCTTTTGACGTTGAATGTTAAAAAACTGACGAGAGATCTAAACAGTCTCCTGTGAAATATAATGGAGTTCTAGAAACGTCCACGCTTTACATTTTATAAGACCAGCTTATAATCGACATCCGTTTCGTTCTTCCTGTCGGGTGCACCGGCAAATTTTTTGTTATAAGAATGCTATCGATTATCAGCTATTTGAGCTAGGTTATTTCGTTTAGAGTATATATAAAGTAATGAACACCCTGTTTGTGTTCTATATGCGTACTTAACTGCTATGCCAACGTAAACATAAGACCTATAAAACGTGCTGTATCGGAACATAAATCTAGCCATGTTGAGAAAATCCTACCGCATGTAGACATTATAACATACGATAAAAGACAAGGAAGTAGCATCGTATAGATTACAAAGCAAAATATGAACAAGGATCTCATGCAAATACGACGGCACGGATAAACTGTAACCAGCGCAATCAGTCTCAGGGTCGAGACTACTAGTACATTTCATCATCCGAGAAATTGGTCTTTAGTCAGCCATGCACGAGGGATTATCTACGACTAAAAGCTAGGCGACAAAGGCAGGGAGGAGGAGGAGGAGGAGGAGGAGGGGAGCGAGAGAGGAAGGGAGGGAGGGTAGTAGACAGAATAAAAATGATATCGTCGCATTAAGGTCGATCTATTCTATAACAGGGTTACATGCTAATGTGTTCATGGGTCACATTATAATAGGTATTTTGGTGTATTCGAAACCTCTACTATACGAAGTCCGCTATAAATGTAGTAAACGATCTGTGCTCTATCCGGCCCTTAGGTATGCTAATGACTTACTTTCTCAAATGAATTGCTTAGCCGGCGCTAAGTTCAAACTGCCAGTTATTCTCTGTAGAGCTATATACTGGTCTGACCATATATTACAGCACATATATTATCAGATATTGAATTGACACCATATATTAAGCGTCTCATGAACCTCGACTTGATTTCCCTTTCAGTCTTTTATGAAAGTCTTTAGTCTATTTTCTATCTCAAAGGCACTTTTGCATATCAAAAAGACACCCCAACTCGCATAGCTTCCTACTGAAGGACCAAGCCCCAACCAAGGCCTGGCTGAATTTGTCAGAAATTTGCATGCACGTTTGGAAGCAGTACGAATTTTCACACGCGAACTACACTGTCTCATTATTTGGACGGCCTAATATAGGTGCGCTGCGACCTCTCACAGCTGTCGGCTCTTAGGCCAATGCTAAGGCTAGCTGGAAGTGTAATTAGATTAAAACTCACACATAAAGTAGTCATCACGATTACGTCTACCGACAATAATCTTTCGTTCACATAGTAGGTTAGGTCCAGGTTTCTCAAACCGTCTTACCATCTTCTTGCTCTGCCTTGCTTCCGGCCCTTTCCCGTAAGGACACCCCTCAAGGCAAATCAGAAACTGTCCAACCGAAGTAGCCTTGTGTAACGCATCACCCTAAAGGGAGGAAAAAGTTACGCACGACTAACGTATGCGTAACAATGAGCTTACAAGTTTGTATTTCCTATCGATTTAGCCAAATGCATCCATTGTTGAGTGTTTTTTTTTGCAGCTGTTAATTGCGCGAATTCAAACGGGTGCGTAACTCAGCGACACTGATCACCTTTACTCAGAATGAATCTGTTCTATTATGTTCGCAAGCAGCTAAAATGGAATATGGTTCACTTAGTAGCTGTATGGTAGATCTCGCTAGGCATGAGCATTGATTAGGTCAAGCCTTAGCTGTCTCCTATTGATACACTAAATAAGTTAAACGTTGCTTAGCTGAGGACACCGGTGAAGACGATGAAGAATCATGAAACTCTTCAATTAAATGGTGTGATCAAATATATTTCACAAGCTTACGGGCTCGGAAGAGCGGAACATGCGCTAGTATTCAATCATTTACACAGGTTTAGTTGATAGTTTACGAGGGTATTTTTCGTGCAGAATGTTACGTAATCAACACGAATGATTTAGAATTGTATTCAAATGTGTCGGCCGATAATGCAATTAAATGGTAAAGCATCTGACAAAGTACTGGAGATACACATATAAAGCGGATAAATTTTTTTTTTTACAGAAATTTGGCAATTTCTAGTCAACTACGTGTAATAACAAACTCACTTTACCTCAATCAGAGCTAGATATTCTTGTTAAACATTGAACATCGCACAGAGTAAGCATGCGGTTACTTCGCACATGATCTAGTTGGTAAGATTAAAATATAAACCTCTAACTGCTGTGCAAAGTTTAACTAACATCAACGCAAGATAAATAAAAAAAATAATTCGATGACATTGAGTTATTTCAATAATACAAAGGTCTGATCTAGAAAACGATATATAATGAACAACTATTTAGAGTTATATTTATACTGGACATTTTCAATGTGTATTTGGCATATTGAAAGGCATATTGACTAGCAGAAAGTAGAAAAATGAAAGTGCAGGCATTTACCGTTAGGATAGGATGATAATTGTTAAATGTAAAGCTTTGAATAGATATATACAAACATTTCAAAAGTCACTAGTTAATATGGTATGTTCGTACAATAGGAGAACTTACAATCGTTTGATACTCAATGAGCTGCCCCCGTGGGAAAAATCCGAATAGTCGAGCTTATCTTCAGGTTCGCGATTGATCGGACCCTGAACGGGTAGATCTACGTCATCCGGTGGGTAACGGCTTTTTCGTGATGATTCAGGTGCTTCCGTCTCCTCGCCGCCAGAATCCTCAGAAGGCGTCTTCGCAACCGGCGGCTTGTAGAACTCCAGTTCACCTTCGAGAAATCGTACTCGAGCTTCAAGTTCTTTTTTCTCTTGGCACATCTACTTTAGCCAGCATCAAAAAGACAAGAAAATTGTACTCAAATGTATTGAATTCTATCGTATTAAAAAAAGAACCACAGTACCAAAGAAAACGTCGTTATTTGTGAACGCAGGTACCTAATTCACGGCAGGTTAATCAAAACTGGCATTGCTCATCTCTGTAAACAGCAAGTTAGTTACCTTTTTGTATTCGGTGGGACTAGGCGGTGAAAGCCGAATAACAGCTTCGAGCAATTCATCCTGAGCATCTCGCTTCTCCTTATTGATTTCCTGGCGTAACTGTTCCTTTTCACGTTGTTCTTCATCTAGTCGACGGATGAGGTGTTCACGCTCATCTGCGGACCGTCCCAACTGCAGCTCCAACTGACGGACCCGTTGTACACTGTCCAACCCGCTCCGTCGAAGACGCTCGACTTGATGCTTTAGCTGCAACGATGGCAATGTCAACCGTGAATAATTACTCATACCTAAGGTGTAAACAACATTGTTGTTAGTATCATGTAAATTGATTAGAAGTCATAAGTAAAAGCGTACGTCATTCGAGCATACGCTATATATGTATATATAAAAATAACAATTATAACGAATATCCTACAAGTACGGACATGCATATCCCAAGATAATAAAACTCACGCTCTGAATATCCGTTAATCGTTGTGCGAGTTCACTTTCGTACGAGTGCAGCTGGCTGGCCTGTTTGTTGAAGGCCTCCTTGAGCCGATTGAGCATATCGATATCTGACTGCGACAGGCCTCCATTGGTAAACACACCGCTATCCGGACCGCCTCCTCCGTGACTGCTATCAGCTAGGCTTGTAACACCGGACCTACTAGAAAAATAGGTACAAAACACACAAGATGTTATGTTGTTCTTCACTCTTCATATTCACGAGAACAAGGAAAATAAAAAATTAGACTGAAAACCATTACATCAATTATTAGTATAAAGTGTTGATTAGTTTCATACTATAAGCTAATCTAATGTCTAACTAGAGTAAATCTTAAGCAAGTACTTTCTTTAATCAATTTAGCCAGTCAACCATTTGCTCTGGAAAAACACTGGACACTAGAACCCTAGGTTTCTAAACTTGAAGTTAGCGGGTGCTCCAGATAGCTTTTTATCGACACAACGAAGCCGATATATTGCTGCTGAAGATCTGACAAAATGACAGGTGATCAGCAAAAAAAGGCCAGCATAGACTATTAGTATTCTCTTATTGGGAAGTGGTTAACTGATTACATAACTGAAAAGGATTGAAAATACAATGGGAAACACATTATTTAGATCGAGCATTTTTCGACAATGAAATACCGAGTATGTAACGGTTTATCTAACTATGCATGTTTAGCATAGTTAATTGTAGAAGCGTGGTTTAACATCGATGATACGAAAAATCTGAGCGATTTTCATGCATTAGGTGAATCGTTCTAGCGTACACGAAGCTCAGGATCAAACGTAAACTACTTCGAGCAAATCTACTTCATCAGGATTTCCCTTCACCTGAATGAAACGCCCGATTGGCTGTAATGTATCTCATAGCGGATATTATTTTCGCCTAATCTGAGAACTCTATTGCATGCTGCTAGTAGTACAGTGGTTTACTTGCCTGAGATTAACAATGACATCTAATATAATTGTTTCTCTATTAAAAATTAGCGAGTTTTCAAAGCTAACCAGCTGTATGTGGCACATTATTCGACGACGGAGCTACGCTCACATTCTATAACCTAAACATCTGGAAATATGGAACCTTCTTTCTGTGCTTTGCTCATTCACTGCTGTCAGATTATCATGCTACAATAAAATACTCAACGAACATGTTAAATACGACTGATGAAGTTGTTTGCCGCCGCAGTTTGAAAATCCCTCAGTGTTTTACCCAGCCGAAATTTGAATCAGCATCAGATTAGATTGCAACTTTTAATCATGAATTCCTTAGTGTGGTTAACAATCTTCGACTGTGTGTTTTTTGCCTTAGTCAAGTAAGGCCTGAACAGGTCATCCTGTCAACCGACCTTATATCAGGCTTCAGCATCCTGTCGAGGTACTGTCACCACTGTCAGGGCATGATCTCATCACAACGGCAAATACTACCTCAACGCTCTGCACGTGCCAAATTATTCATCACACCTGTTAATGATTTTTTGCCTTTAAGTGTTCTCTAAGTCGTTTGTTTGCTGCTATTGCAACACCAACATCCCCGAATATTTGATTTATGCCACAAAAGAATCTTTCTGTGCGTGCAACCCTTCAACTGGCGAACTTGTTGTCAATGTTTGCATCAAATACGCTATAAAGTTATACAAATATCCGATTTGAAGAAATATGAATTCTACAAATTCACCATCACGAATGAATATATTGGAGTCAGTTCACAAATAGAAAGAATCGTAGAAAAGCTGGCTGCCATTTTACTAGGAAAAGTAAGTGACGCAAAAGAAGAAACCTGGAAAAATCACGAACCTGAAGTGTCCTTCGGAACGATCCGAGTCATCATGGCCTTCTCCAAGGAGGTTAGTTTTCTCCCGTAGCGACGTGCTGAGTCTCGAGTTCTCCTCCTGTAGCCGACTTACGAGACCCGACAAATCGTTCATTTCACTACGCCACATATCTTCAATTTGTTCGAGCTCCTGAAAACACGCAAAAATATTGACGGATTTTTCGTTATTTGATAGATGTGTTTAGTATTATCATAATATCGTGACTTAACCTTAATTAAACACTTATATTTCTCGTTGAGTAACAAACGTCCTGGATACCTTAGGAGCTCTTACGGAGAGGTTTCACCTATGTGGAATTTGTTTCATAGGGTTTTGTGCTTTATTTTATTTTTGTAAAATTTTTACGTAGCCGCACGTTAGTTAGACACTTGGGTAATTTGTCATACTAGGCACAAAAATGGTACATTGTCGTATCACGATGCACGTTGACATGTTATTAGTGAACTGGTTCCATACTAAGAACAGACTTCATGTCATTCTTATGTATATATATACTGTTTTTCAAACAGATGGAAGCTGACATATCAAACACACCCACTAGGAACTCTTCTATTGGAGACGTAGTTACGTTTTAGTTCATCTATTTAAAGGTCATATTGACTTCTTTCTGAGTAACGTTGCAACTGACCTTCAACTTCCTTTGGGCCAGATATGCGAATCAATGATCCGATATTTTCATGCCTACTTAGGTCGTTCGGATCGATTCGAAAAAAGAGGGAGAAGTGCAATATCATCGACTATTACGCTAGAAGCTATAGAGCAGCTAAAAGACTCCTACTAAGACCTATTTCTAGATTTCTAGATTGAGAATTTTTCCTATAAGCAAAAATTATTGAGTGTCTCTGGTAGCCCAGAATCGCTCTTTCGAAATATGAAGCAACTAGCGCCAAGTTAGGTAAAAGTCGACTTAAAAAGCTAACTTGTCAGATAGTTTAACTTACACGGTATAGGTGAAAGATGACGAGTACGTTTCAGATTTATTTTCCTAGGATAATATAACAGAGATAAGCGTAAACTCGGTGTTACAGTAGCTTCATCTGCCTTAAAAGAGTGGCCTGTTGGATGAATTAACCTTCAGGTACATTAAAGTTGTTGTATATAAAGGTATATTAAAGATCAAACGGTCGATTCCACATTAGATAAACTAACTAGAAAAATCTGCTTTTGTTGTTATATTCGCTATTGAAAAATATGTCTTTGTTTCACAAAACGTGTTTCAACGTTTTTACTTAAAACGTTCGCATAAAAACCCGATAATAGATGGCATCTTTTTAATACGACACATGTCTGAATCTGTGTTTTGGGTAAAGTTCACTCTACCATATCGCTATCTTGTTCATATCAGGAGCGACCTCGTATACGTACGACAAGCCAATTAATAATAATAAAGTGTATAAGATAGATGACTCTGATAAATTAACCCAGGAATGGTCTATCGGCAGTGGCGTACGAACAAGTACAGTTTGAAATCGCTTGTTCGGTAAATATAGTGTCTAGATATAGGACCGATTAGGTCGCACCATCCATTTCCTTTTGGTCTGCCCATCAGAGTATGTTCTGCAGTCAAAAATCTAGACACTCTTATCTTTGTCCAAGAACATGCCCGATCCTTCTAGCACGAGCAGTTTAGGCCATCCTTTCGAAAAAATACCAGCTGCATATAAACACTATTCGCGGGTAACCGTATTATTCAACGCTCACAATAGAGCGATCGTTGGTGGTCACGCAATATACAATAAGGGAAAGCTTTTAGATAGCTCCTAAGTATACAGATTACTTTAATTCATATATTACTGATTTGTGTAAAATTAATATGTACATCCCTCATAACAAGCATCTGGACATGACAATAGCAGATTTCTTTTCACGACTCGCTTGCGTGTTGGCAAGGTACCTTTAAATGAAACAAAAAGATATGAACAGCAACGGTACCCCAACTCAGCGCATTCCCAGCCTAATCGTGGCATGTAAACGCATGCAGCCATGACGAACTGTTGTTTATATTATGACGGTGTCGAACGTTTTTAACGACAGCGACTTGTGGTATCATCCTCCTTGTAGTATTCATCCGTTTGTAACAGCTCAACGGCGTAATGTAACGTACGAGACCGTGATTCGAGAAATATTCCCAAGCGTCGGGCCCAATGTCTACCCGATTCCTTATAAGAACAAATAAAAAACAATCACCGTGTAGGGGAAATTCCTCTACTCCAAATGTATTAACAATGGAAATTAGAAAATTGTTAGCGCTCGTATTTAAAGATGTTACTAAGGCATTAGGTTTTAAGTTAAGAGAGATAAAAATCACAGTCAATATCGTTCATGGGTCACGTCGATCAAATAGTTAAAAACAGTGTTTGTAAGAACGATCGATTATCAGAATGTTTAGGTTTAACCGTGATAGGGAACTAATAAAGTGGCGTACCACTTACTACTACACTTTGTAGTATACATGATATTCATGACCGCTTGAAGACGCTTGCATTTTTCCATTATATCTAAGAAAAAGAGAAACTCAACTAAAGGCTAGCGTACTGTGTTCCGCTAGTGTAACGTAATCAAAGCTCCGTTCAGCATGGTCAAAATACAATGTTCTCATCAAGCAGCGTATATATATTTCAGCGAACTCGAAACTGAGGGGTAGAGCTTTTGCAGCTTATAGCTAGTGGGGATTTTTTTCTAAGGATTTCCCATTTAAGTTTAAGTTTAATAGAGTAACTGCATGTATAATACACTAGGTCGTGGCCGACGATAGTCATGCATGGTTGGTCATTTGCCTGGTTCGTGCCAGGGGCGCATCGAGACTCCGTCCGGGTAACCCGACGATTCATTCTACGTCCCTCAAACATTGAACACGGCTACAATCGTTGGTGCAACAGGAACGCACAATCTGTGTCTGACAATCGAACATCGCTGAGTAATATCGATACAGTATGTAAACGTATGCCGTATATTCTAAAATACATAGACTCGTTTGCCTTCTACAGGCACTATACGTATATCGGTTAGTGTCCGAAAAGCCACCATGCGGCTGTCGTCGAAGTAGTCCTAATAGTCAACATGCGGCTGATTTGCTGCCGCTCGCTAAAAAATTGATGCGATTGTCCAAATCATGATTGCAGAGTACCCATATGGCTAGCTGAGCCATGTCAACATGTCTAACCATGAGGAGCGATGTCTGACGATAATAGCTGCTTGTGATGTACACAACAGAACTTGGTGGACGGATGAGTCAAAACCGGGCGTCCGGTCACTGCATGCTTGCTATCGCTTGTCGCTTAGGTCCCGTCCGTGTTGACTTCCCTATATGGCAATACACAACCATTGAATGATCGACGGACCCATTGTTTCTGCCTGTCAATGCATTTTGCTGCCTTTACCTCAATATGCATAGTAGGTGTTTGATGTTAATAGTGTTATTATTGCGGGTAGTATGTAGTAGCTGATATGCTTGTTGTTTGAAGGCGAGCGTCAGGGAGAAGCGGAACAGGTACAGTTGCCTTATGTATCGTATACGTTCTGCTGCCGATTTCATGATGCCAACCCGCGCGCATCATCCCAACACCTCATGTCTGTACTGATACCTGTCCGTAGTGTTAGTGAGGAAGAACGCTGACTGCGATAGCGACTAGTGGCCACACAGTGCATGATTGTGGCTGAGCGTCTAACATCGTTTCTGGCAAGAGCGACGGCAATGGCGATTCCAGCAGTATGGTAGAAGTGTTCACGCTTTTTGAACAACTTTCTGACGGTGAAAGCTGTTGAAGGCATCCAGAACTCTGGCAAGCCGTGACGAAGCTAAATCTTTCCCGGTACCGCCCCCTCCGCACGATATTTCCGTCTGGCCATGCAGACCACAGTATCGTTAGTGCCGCTAGCATGTCGTCGAATCGACGACGATACCTCACCCGGAGCAGCGGCATAAAAAATAGTAGTTGCAACTGAATACTTCGACCGTTTAAAATGCAAAAGATGGTAAAAACGACCACGCAATCAAACCGCAAAAGGTCTGGCTATTCCTTGGCAAACTAGCTAATGTCTAACATAGCCTTTGTTTGGAAGAGAAGTTTTTCATTAGAAGTATATTTCCTAACACATGATTTTTCAGATTGTCGGCAACTAAAATAACCCAACATGTAACACAGATGAAAACGTTGTTCAGCGCGTATGGGCACTTGATGTTAATGAGAAAAAAAAAAGATTGTCTGGCACTACTTGCTATAAGTCTATCCGCGATTACGGATGATTCGTAATGCGATGGGCGCACGGGCAATGCAAGCGTTGAATCGACCGCTAAAGAGGTTAATGTATGCGCTAACGTAACACTCTTTCCGACAAGGAATCTAACCGCGCAGAGATTGAGGGCTAATTATAATAGGAGATACAAGGTAGCCTACTTTATGTTACTTGCTTTTATATATAGATTCCCATATCCGAGCGACCGATACGCCACTCGGACTCGTGTTACTTGATTCACGATCAGAAGTGTCATTACTACAAAAGCTTCAGTACTAATGAAGTCGAAAAACTTTGACCGATAGCTAAATATTTCGAAATGCGAGCAGTAGAAGTAGGCGCCCATTGAAGTTACACAATGGCACCATCTGAAGTGTTTTACAAATATCAATTGGGCTGGGCTTTATCGATTAAAAAAAAATCAGTTTAGTTATTTCAGCGGTTTCTTTGACCGAAGTGCAAAACAAAAGAAAAATCACACTGCTCTTGTGCTACTCGACACGGGCATTTTTGAAAATCGAAGCAGGGAAAGAATTTTGAAGAAGAAGGATGACAATGATGTAGAGCTTTCTAACAGTATATTACATCAGAAGACAAAAAAATGAAGAAATGAAGTAATAAAAACGCCAATCTTATAATTATCTACACCTTCAAAAGATACTCCAAATAGTTCTTTGTTATTTCAGTCTCATTCTGCGAGCTTTAAATAGGTACCTTTGCACTCGATGCGCCTTATTATAAGAAGTGGCCTATTAATTACAGTTTCCACTCGCGTAGGAAGTAAATAACTATGCAAGTTGTTGTTCTTATTTACGTGTCAAAACAGGAATTCAACAGTTTACTGTCAGTCGTCAAGGAGAACATCAGTCACAAACGGAGGACTTTTATGACAAGATAGATAGAAAGAAAAGTCATCGTATTCACTTTCAAATATGTTACAAACGCCCCCTAACGGGCGTAACCCGCAATGCCACATCAAATTCTAATAGGTAAGTTGTTTCACAAAAATGATACGTAATGGACGCATTTTACAAAGAAAATGATAACAACTTTTTGGTACAACTACCGTTAGGTGTAGCCCATGCGCACAGGCTGCTCACCTCTAATTACAATATATTAACATAATTCTTTTATGCACCCACAGAGTCTTGCGTTCTGATTGGGTAGTTGCAAAATAATGAGCTCAGCGAATCGAGCGCATCTGTGGGCATATTCCTGTGTAAAGTGATCATGTGGTAGTTGCATGAGGAGACCCGACCAGTGACATACATTCAATGGATAACATTATATATATGGCATATCCAAGAAACGTCTTTCACAAAAGGCTGCCGAGGACAAAATATACATGAACGTCCTGTACATTTTCACAGAATCTTTATTTTATCTGCAATAGTAGAAACTACCAGGTAGCCAATAGGAGGGTCGAACAAAGACGTAATACCCACTGCATATGGTCATCGTGAAGATTCTACTATAGAGCGATACGTGAGGGTCGATTCCATCAAGCGATTAACAGCTCATTCTAAGGGCCATTTCCTGTTCATAGATTAGGATGCAAAGATAAGTCACCCCGCCATCTGTCGTTCGTGCATGCGAACGCTGGGCACACTGTCGACCAATAAGAAGCTGCACCGGAAAGACAGGGAATACCATAAGACAAAAGCTCATGACCATTGATCAGTGGCTTCACGATTCCTGAAAACTTCATTCTTAGCAAAAACGGGATCCTGGTACGAAACTAGGATTTAAATAAATATGTGGGCCTCAGTTGCTTGCGCCTGGCCGGAGGGAGCTCCATGTACAATTACTGAGTAGGAAATCGGCATCTAGTGAAACCAGGTGAACGTACCTATTGCGAGCAATAGAAAACAGTTGGGAGCGCCTAACCTATGTACTGTGCTCACCCGAGTTTCGAGCCGTATAGAAAGAAGCAGACAAGGAAAAAAGATGATTGCTTAATATAACCACGAAAGGGAAGAGAATGGAAAATGCCGGTTATTGTTTAATAGAAGATTTAGAGAAGCATATTTACAGATAAGCAATGTGCTGATGGAGTGTATAGCTTACATTCAAAGTATTGTAGATACATTCGTAGGCTACAGCTTGAACAGCAACGTAATTTTGAAAACGAGGCGTCAGGTTATGAAGCCCCACGATAAAAAAAAAATTCATATAATACGCGGTACGGTACAATTTACGGCGAATGCTTCGTCGGCACTGAAACGATACTCGAAAGTTTCAGTTGTGTGGCGCTAGAAAGGTAAACTTTTCCATTTGAAAACGATTATGTTAGACTATAAACATATATCGATTAGACGCATGGAACACTTTCGTCAGTTTTCAGTGCCGGTGGCTATTGTGATATTGTCTGTACACGCGAAACACCATATACACTCGCTTAGAGATCTAGCGTCTTACATATTGTGTTTACAAATTACCGGTTCTATAAAAGATAGCCTAAGTATCTTCCGAGGATTTGTTCGAACAGAATATGGCGCGTACCAAATTGAGCAATTCCAACGTAAAGACCGAAGTGCAACATTTGATATCTGAATCAGATATTGAGCATTAATTTTTGAGCACGATCTTATTTTAAACAACCAAAAGAAAAAAACATGTACTTGCAAAAACCTCGCTCGAAGCTGGACTGTTGGTTGATCGTGTCGTTAGCTTTCAATGAATCAGAAAAAATAATTACGAAAAATTCTCGCCCACTCGGACTTAATGTACACAATCAATTCATAATTTCAATGAGTCAGACCAACCTTTGATTTTGCTTTATTTCATACCGTATCAGCTATTTCAATCCTCATCATGTCAAGCATGCATGTGCCAAGCAGTCCTTGAATGCAACTAACATGGGTTCACCTATAAAAACAGTCTCGATCCAAGATGTGGATAGTCAAATTTACCCATAGCCTAATAGTGATGTTTTCATAATCTATAAGGCAATACTAACGAGAATCGCAAATGAAGGACTATTTTACATTTCATGAATAAAACTTCCAAGTTAGACACAGACTTATTTGCTGTGGTTCGGCTCAATGGTTCTAATGAAACAGCACACGTTTCAAATACATGACAGGAACAATAACCAGCCATTAGATTACTAGAATTTATTACACTTATCCCTATAACGCTAGCCAACGTAACATGCTCAACATTGGTTCGACCCTTAACAATTCCCAAGACGCGTAAGAACGTTTGGACGCAATACACTCAAGGCTTTAGCATGCAACACCTAATACAGTTCACATACACGTGTCGTTCATATACGACAGCTCGCAGCTTGTCCGTCGTTTTTATCTAATGTATGCATTTATTATATACAAACGGTGGCTGACAACGACTCATGAGTAGAATTAGCTCAATCTATTAACCCGCAACAGTTTCTGCTAGTTCGTTAATTTTCTCTTTGTCGAAATACAGGTTGCTTTACTGTGTGTATAGATAATTGTTGTTGCTGTTGTCGTTAGAGATTGCCGTATTTACCTGGTCGAATTTTTTCCGAAACTGGGCTTTTTCCTTTTTGTCATATTCTAGCTGGCATACTGTCTGAAACAACTGGTCAGCCTCTCCTCTGAGGGTCTCATTTTGTTGGACAGCTGCTTCGAGCAACTCAAGGACGCGAATGAGTTTCGGAACAAGGCTCGACGCCGCGTCCACTCCGAACCCATCGACAAGTCGCTCGACTTCCTGGCCAATATCAGCACTGAGCGCGTACACGTCCTCCTGCGTCGAGCACTTCGACAGAAGATGGGCGTTACCGTCCATTTCCGCTGTTTCCACAAACAACAATGTTCGTTGTTCGTGGTTAATGTACAAGATGAACCTGCGAACGCCGCACCAGCTGCAATGGCTGTTTACTTTCCTAACTATCACAATTGTTCGAAGAATGTTCTGGGCGCCGCTGCCACGGCGCACTACTGCGGGCGACTACAAGGCCATGTTACAATGATGAACACATTGACATGCGACGAATGAACGACATGAGACGACGCCTGTCTTTTTCATTACGTTAGTTCTTGTACGCGCTCTCACGGATTTCCTCGACTTAGAATAAGGAACATTTTCCTACGGCTGCGGCTGTGGCCTTCGCATGTTGTTGTTGTTATCGCGGCAGGAAACGGCTAAGAAGTCAACACTTAATAGAGGATTACACAGACCGAGTGGGACGCTAGCTGACTTAGGCACTGGTCATGCAAGCATCAAGCACAAACCATGAACACACTGAGAAGTTCTGTACTAAATGAGCGATTTGGCTTTATGGCACGATGAGAAACGTTCGAACGAGCGGTAGGTGATTAACAAATCGACGTTTTATAGTCGAACCGTCAGGTCGGGTTGAATTAGCTGAGTTCAGAGCAGGTGTCAAGACTTCCGCTTCTGTATACTGGTCAACAGAGTCGCGTCTGTGCTTTTTGTCGGGTTGAGTTGTCTGCCGCACGTTCAATGACTTTAGCTCTTTTCCTATTAATGTTTTAGGCAATAAGTTTAGTAGCAGCAGTTTTTCGTCGAAGAGTGCCAGCAACGGAGTTTCACTGGCTGTAACGAGAAGGTCCCTCGATAACCAGTCCTGCTTCTACAGCTGTAATTGCTAAAAGCTGCTCCCGAGCTCGTCAACTGATATTTGTTCGTAACAGCGTTCCCTTTAGGCATTGTCGCTCGAGCGCTGTTAATCACTCGCCACATCCGTCTTTTTGTATCGTCCGCCTCGTCGAACTGGCGGCCAGCGGACACTTTCTAGCGAAACACTGCCAAGCAACCCCTACGGCAACCACTACTTATACCATTGACATCACTCACTTTATTTCCCGCAGCTTCAGTCCGGCATATATATATATATATATATATATATATATATATATATATGAGCATAGGGTTATGAACTTTTGGTCAACGTACTCACTCACACTGCCACAAATTCTCTCAGCGCTGTCAACTCCTTGATGATCTTGTTCGAATCGTCAATTGAAAGCCCACCCACCCAATCCGTGCATTATCTGTGCAATGATCATATGTCCTATATAGCGCTGCCAGCGTCCTAGAGCGCACACGAGTTTGACGTCGACAACGAACAATGTCGTTCTCTAACACAATTCAGATCCGAGGACTTTAACGAACTTCAACTGATTTCCAGGAAAATTTCTACATCCTCGCTCGTTACTTCATAGATATTCCTGGATGAACGAACCGAATCAAAGCACAAGCAAAATAGTAAATTCATGATGATATTTCTTCCTTTGCGACAACTACTTTCATAAGTTGCGGTTCGGCGCCAGCTGTTCAACCGCGGCTAGAATCATCCCATCGGTAAGCAAGAGTTGGTTTACAACGTAGGGCAAGCGAGTAGCTTGGGGACACCATCCGTGGTCTGGCCAATGAGTGAAACTTACCCAGCTTACACAACTGGCTACTTCAAGTACTGGACCGTCTGGCAACTCCCGACTTTTCCTTGATGGCAGCGGCGACTTCTCGTATGAAGCGCTCCCGCAGCCAATTCCACTGCTGCTGTTGTTGTTATTCTTGCCAATATTTGCCCCTAGTAGTTCAGTTCGTACGGACTGGTCGTTCGGACCTGTAAATGCCCAGCAGTCGTCCAATCGCCAGCGCCGCTCGCCACTTGAGGTAATGGTAAACAGACGTCATACGGCCCTCCTTCCTTCTTGTGTGAACACTGTGTAGAATGATGACGTGGATCTTTGCCTGACAGGATGCCGCACCTCGGGCTGCTGGAATTAGTGGCAGGACAAAACAATGTAATTGGATAGGAACGTACGAGGAAGCGGATATAGCCTCATATCTTCTTGCTGAAACGTCAATTCATCAAAAAGAAATTATCCGGGAACTATTTATCATCGATTGAAGAAATCTCGCAGTTCAGCAGTGGAGAGGGTAGCGGAGAATCGAAGGACTGAATTAGAGGAACGCAGATAGGATGGGAAGAAGAGCACCGGAGTAAAATTGGAAATTCAGAAATTCATTTTCGCATCTTTCTGTGATTCGAATATGGAACTGCCATAAAAGTAACAGGACTATGTCGACATATGGTGACCGTATTGCTAGCTAAAATTAGTGAAAGCATAAGTAAATCAACTAACCCTACTTGATCTGTCACTATAGTTTGATAGAATTCGAATTCTACTTAAGACTACGCTTATTAAAGCTGGCCTCCTTACCTATGAAATAACAAAACACTACATCGTTCAAATAGAAACTATGGTCGTCGTAGCTTCTGCTACGACTTCTATATTTCCAATGACGAGTCATACTAGATTGATGCGCCTATTGTGTTTGAATCTGCAACGTTTCTTGCCTGTGCTATTCACGTAGCTTTATCGAATCGATTTTAACAGATAAAGTTGCTCCTTCGTTGAGGAAGCCTATGGATTGTTTTGTTTGCAAGTTTCCAGAGAAAGAGGATAGTCCAATGATAGTTTGAGAGTTTTCATTTTACGTTTTTTAAAAATGAAAAGTAAAATGCTTTGAAGACGAAGTAAGATAACAAGTGCGAACTTTGACCCATATTCCTGGTAGGAGCGCTAGCGGACAATTCTGAAAATGTTTTGTGTGCTGGCTTGAGAATGTTAAGGAGTCAGTACCGGCTCCTATTGTATAAAGTATTGTATTGGTGGTATAACTTCATTAACCCAGAAAATGTTTGCGAAACTTTTTTGAAGCTTGAGGAGATTTCTTAGTATAACGGTTTTTTGCCGTTTTCACTCGGCTATTATGTTACGGTAGGGACGGTTTTAGAGAGTGTTACTTGTACGAGCAGCATGTGCTGGTTTTCTCTGATATATGCATGCATGTAAAAACCGAATGTTCCCTGCTTCTGAATATCTGTAGGGAAAAATTTAACCGTCGTCTCTACCGTTTTCCTACCATCATTCTCTTCGTAGACTAATAACAATTGCGCTACGTACTCCATTATTCCTATGCTTCGTTTAGCAGCACGTTTCACGATAATTATGTATAATAAAGGTTTTAAAGAATATCTCGAGATACAGTCTAGCATGGCCGGTGTGCTCCATCCAAGTGTCGGTGACGAGAAGCAAAACACTGTAGAATAATGAAATCATGACGAAATATATAGAAGGTGAATCGGTTGTGGCAGGCTGAAAATCATCCGGTTCATAATCAGCTAAAGAAAACTGCCGAAGCTGCTAAATAGTCTGCCGAAATGAAACGAACTGAGAAGGCTAAACACAAAAAAATCGACGGTACGTCGGAATATAATTTGTAATGAAGTTTTTCTTGGCCAGTACTTCTTAGAGACAAATTTCGTTTTGAGTCACGGGTAAACCAAAGATAACAGCAAGTTCAGGGGGCTTTTTCTTTAAGTAAGAGACCTGTATTGTGCGTGAATGGCCTCATCGGAAGGTTGTTGGTATCACGTTCTAAGCACAAACATTGTCTAACATCCAAAGCAAACTTCTAAAGTCATGAACTGCACTCCTGTTGGTCCATATCTCGTTTACACTCCCTCTACATAAAATATATTGTCTTTCACTAATTATATGGCTAGCTCTATAATGTGTAAATAAACAAACACATAACTCAGTGACATAAAAACACAAACCCGTCAATTAGGATTTGATTATATACCGAATATGTGTTTCGTTCTCAAACAGAGTCAGATGCCTCTGATCGATAGTTTCCACAGTGCTCAAGAACTTCAAGGTTGTTGAAAAATATACGCATAGGCAAACTTATTAAGTTGGCTATCAGTCTGTGTAAGACAACGTGTCAATACGTCAATAAGGCGAAATTCAATGCGAAACATTCAAGCGAAAGGACATTGGCTGGCGTATCAAGGTCATGACTTGTCCTACTTTAACCATCGATACCAGCTCGCTAAATGTCATCAGCGGCCCAAGCTGTTGCAAAAATTCCTCCAAAATCCCAATTGAAACGCTGCCATCAGCAGGTCACGGCTCATTGTCCCCGATCGTGCTAACACCTGTGGTCTGGAAGAATGTGAGAAGCAGCGCCATGATCAAAGTGTGCAGTAAAATTGCTACTTCATAGCTGATCTCAACAGCAGAGCCTGTCGTCTCCAGCTATCTCGATGCGATCCGCTAGCAATCTAGCGATAACTTACTCCCGACTTTAATAAAGGAGCGTGACCCCGCTAACTTAGTAAGATGCATTGTAGCGGTATTTACCCTGTTCGCCATTCGCAGTGACCTGTCGAGGACCAAGGGCGGACGGTCAGTCGAAGTTGAATTAAATTTTAAACGACGACAAGCAACAGCGAAGCGGAAGCAGGACATATCTGCTCGTAATTATTCCGAATGCTTGTTAATTGCAAAGTGTAATATATACATGGCTTTATGTTTAGAGCTGCCATAATCGAACGTCAATAGCGTTTTGCAGTAACTACCAGAACTGCTTCTGTAAATAGATACGCCAGCGATACATACAGGGCAGTCATAGCTATAGAGATTTACACAGATTTTTGTGTTCTTGATATCCTTGAACTAAGTTCTTGATGAGGCGCTGTCCCGTAGTTGACTGAAGTTAGGGTTTTCACTACATACGTATGCAGCTCTTTTGACACTATTTTACGAAGCTTCTTTTAGCATCTTAAATATTACATGTATTCAATGATGACTAAAGCTTCATTATGGAAAAACTGTATTCATCGTCCTGCAATCAACAATACGTGGCCGTGCTCAGTAGCGCTTAGTCCTATTTAATTTGTCACCGATGCTTTTTTAACGCTTCTTTTTTTATTCTAGATATGAATCTTTTCATTTACACTTTGTACAGTATATTTTGAATCTAGTTGTGAAATGTAATTCAGGAAAAAAGCCGGCCATATGATGTGTTCTATTTAGTACTCGTTTGATAACATCCAGTGATCTACTTATTAGGCGAAGCGACCCCTAGCTTTATGTTGACCGATTCTGATAATGTACATTTGCACACTTGTCCCAAGTTATTAGTATAAAGAAAAAGCGTCTCATACAATGTACAGGCTAACATCCATTGCCAGCATGAGTAAATTATAATACCCTAGGTTGTTTTTAATACAAATGTTTAACATAGGAAAATGATCGTAGATTCTAATGACACCGAAACATTTGATCAAGCTCATTTACTCATAAAAGCGACCACTGCTCGGTATCGTAAGGAACTGATATAATTGATCCCAGTTAAATTTTAATTAAATCTAGCTGTTGGTAGAAGTGTCAATGAGATTTGTTGGTCACAAATCCAGATTCGGATTACCAACTAGGAAAGCTAACACAGTCGTCTCTGTCAGCGCACCTGATCATAAGTAGTAGCTTGCCCGAACAGAAGCGTTGACAGGTCGTACCGTAAATGGCCTAGCCCTCTGCGTAGTTTGGATGGGTGTAGTTTTTCCATTTTTGATTACCATGATACGATTGTTGGCGGAAAAGAATGTTTTTTTCCCCTGAATAGCGAATGTCCAATGCATCTGTTCAGACTGATCTAGCGTTCAAATGATAGCAAACCGTACTGCGAATGACACAAACGCGACTCCATATGAGCTATAAATTAGCAATACTACAAAAATTAGTAACATTAGGAGATTCATCTCAATGGAAATGTGACTATGTATGTGTTCGCTGTTGCCTTGCTCCCGATTGCGGGTACAGATCACAAGCGAAGATGACCGGCCCGCTCGGTTATTGCTATCCTTCTTTGTCTGCTTGTTCATAGCATTGGGATACTTAAACCCGATACGGTCAAAGGGTGAGTATATACTTTCATGCATGCTAGATAAGCTGGAGTGATTAAATCGAATTAGTGCGCGTGTTCGTCCGACATGCCCGAACTCTTGCAGTGGCCCGTAGGGATCGCAGTCGCTTTTAATCAGCACAACAGATCTTTCATATCTTGTACGTGTTATTAACTGCTTCCTTTTTTTCTGTCCGCTTCCACTATGGCGTAAAGGGCAAGTTCAGGTTTTTTTTTCATTTTAATCCCGTCATATTTCAGCACGAGACATGTATTTTCCGTCGCCACAGTCATCGACCTCTCTTCCAGCGCCTTCTTTTAGTGGATTCCGGTTCCGAAAGCAAAGAAAAGATTAGTTTAGAGCAGCTATCAATTCTGGCGGCTTTCGTTTGCATCGCGCTTCCCGTTGGCTACTTCCCGTTACAATCACGTAACCGTACAGCCATCGAATAATTCCAGCCAGTGACCAGTGGCCGACGTGCGTCCGACGGCTGTCGATGTCTGCTTCCCTGAGCATCCCCTGAAATATGACTTTCTAGCTAAACGAACAGACTGAGTGGTTTGTGCTGTTTGTCTTCGTTTGTACTACTGCCGACCCAGCCGTTGCAATTGGGTTGGTAAGCCATAAAAGTTCGACTTTAGGCTGATTCGATTGAACAAACTTCTTAAACCAGCATTCCTAGGATTTACTGATATGATTAAGCAAGCAATTATTCGAACAAGTATTCGAACACTTGAATTATCGTCTGAGCGAGATAAGGAATTGGCGCTACTTGATTTTCGAATCATCCCAACAGGGCATGCGCATTAAATGGCACAAATTGAATTTTGGGCAACGTGTTACAGAGCGCTAACCTTTTGCGGACAAGCTGGCGACTAATAGATCGATCCAAATACTCCAAACATTAGCTTCTTGTAACAATAGATAGGTATCTATGGTTTTGGCACACATCCATTGCTGTCACACAAATCGGCTTGTCGTATATATACTACAACTACTATTGTGTTATGTACTTCTATGTGCCTACTTTTACTCAGTACCATCGAATACCGTAATAAGCGTTGATCAGTTTTCGGTTATATCACAGATGAGAAGTCTACCATTTCCGTCCATCGTTATGGGTTCCCCTCGAAGATCAGAAGAGGGGCACAAGTGGCTGTTCTGCTGTAACTGCTAAAGTCAATAGAATCGTACGTCTATTTAGATTTGCGTACTATTTTAAATTTGTGGGTTCGCATACTGGCTTTTCACGAATCATTTATCCTACTCCCTTCTAGGCGTACAGGACAGACCTATTTCTTCTTGACGCATAGGAGCCTTATGATCAAATGTGATATTGGCTGAGTTCAGAAACATTTCGACATCAACAGAGGGTTTTTAGAGAAATTCAAAGTGAATTTAGAACGATCAAGCAATAAAGTTACCTTCTCTCTATACTGATGTTAACGGTTAAAGACCAGAATAAAGAATTCAAATATACCTATTTTGAGGTCACCGAGTAAATCAACAGGGTCACCAGGAACGAGCTCTGTAAAATATCTAGACGACTGTGGCGTAAATTCCGTTGGACTGGAGATTATTACGTAGGAAATCAGCTTGATCGTACGCCATTGGATAGTATGGATGTGAAAAACGCAATCCAAGGAATGAGATCGGGCTACCCCATGCCGGTCTTATTTGTGCTGTAGATAGCAGAGCTTCGAAGAAATGATTACAGGAAGGACTTACCGTCCAATTCTTAAATCTTCTCAAAAAAAAAAAGAACTTCAAGTTATCAAAATTATTTTTCGCAGACGACCTGGCCTCAATCGCGCGTACTTACCGGCGCATTACAGCCTTATTGAACATTGCAACATAAGCGCGGTAGAGCTTCCAAGTGGCGTTAAACTTGTCCAAGAGTGGTCGCTTTAAAGTAAAAGAAAAGAGCGGGGGAAGAGTTTCATAAGTACACACTAAAAAACGCACTATCAGAAAAGAAATCATGCATATATTTTGAGCTCACACTGGATCAAAATTACGATTAGTTGCCCAAACGGGAAAAGATCTCAAAGCGTCGTTCCAGACACTCAATCAATTATATACTCGATTGGTGTAAATACTGAGCAGATCTGATGTATCTAGTGTCTACTGTAAGATGGCACCCGGCCTAACATGGAAACACGACGGCAGGAGAGTGAAGGTCCGACGACGAAAGCACTGCGCATTTGCGACAATGTTAAAGGAAGCTTACTACTAGAATCTCACTATTGCTACGCATAATACAATAGTCCTACAGTGTAACACAGGGCACCCGGAAAATCAAAACTCTGCGGTAGTTGGAACCCCAAAACAGACGAAGTGCACCCTACTCTCGCTATTTCGGGTGGCGAAAGAGCTGACTGTTGTTCCGAAGAAAGCTGCTAGGACTGCCCGGTCACTTACCGTTACATACAGTACTTTATAATTTACTCGTGTTACTGAACAGAAACTTCAGTCGTTTTAGGGACAACCTGTTACGTGACTTGATACGTTTAGATGACATGTATCGAAATCTACTATTGTTTCTCCGCCTCTGATCGAAGAAACTACAGTTATACATTTTTTTCTGATTATTGTATATGTTATATATTCAGATACGTGTGTCGAGAGAAGTAAAAATAAATCTTCCACATATTAGCTCTTATCCTGTCACACAATACAATTTCTATTGATAAAAATTTTGAGAGAACCCCTATAGAACCTGTTGGTCTTGCGGATAATTGTGGGATATTTCGCTTATGACGGTTGATAGCTGACCACAACAGAGTCCCATTGCAGTGCATTAATATGCTTTATTATTATCAAAATACCTTACTGTAAATAGAAACGCTCTTGCTCTCATTTGCTATCTCTAAACATAATTTCAATTTGTTTCTATATATATATATATACATATATATATATATATATATATATATAGTATTAGACGAAAGTGAAACACGAAATCCAGAAATGATAATAGTGAAAATAATAATGTTTAGCTTAGATAATCAGGTTTAAGAAATTCTGATCGCTTGTCTCCGTTTAGTAAGCATATTGGCACAAAAAATGGTATCCTTTGGATCAATCGACACACGCAAGCAGACATTAAAGTGTCGGGGACTTTGCATTGTACACTGACAAGTTCTAACGAGCTTATAAGAAATAAAAAAAGCGATGAAAACTATCGACTAAGGATGTATTTTTGACATATGCCTCACATCTTCAGCTTACCATAGGATGTTGCTTATAATGGAGCTTAAAGGAAGCCGAAGCATCGGTACGTAAGTGCAAAGTTCGTAAGTAAAAAAAACAAATAAAGGCGGCGCTGCTTGTTTCAGCTAAATTTAATCGAAGGTAAATATTGGTATTTTGAAAGCAAGCTATAGCTGAAGTAATCTTTTTGCCTAGGTACAAGCAGGAGATATCGGCTGACTCGAATTCAAGTTCAAGACCGTAGATCCGCGTCAAGGGAAAATTCTTTGGGCATTTAATTAGATATTATACAATATGTAAACTCAATAATGAAAATGTTCGTGTTATGTTGAAGTAGGCTGTATGTAGATGGTGAGCGGACTGGACTTGTTACGTTGAAATATTTACATCGTAGAAGGGTAAATGTACAAAAACTCGACACACCTTCCAGCATCGGCCTCCCATCGGCTCTGCTGCTGCCGGAAAGCTTATTAATATAAACAAACTGTAATTTATAATCGATTGTTCATGCGAATTATGAGCAGATCGAACTAGCACCACTCTTCGATATATAGTTGGAATAAATGCGGAATGAGACACTCACCGTTGGCGTCACCAGTAATTCTTACTCTAATCAGCTGCTATTTGCCCTAAAACTTGGATATCGATTTCTTTAACAAGAAAGATAATTAGTTAATTAAATTAATTAATTTATGGCAAGTATCTGCTGGTAGTGTGAGCGGATACCAAATCAATGTTTTCTATTTATCAAAGATGGCATAACATTGAAATATTACTTTTAGAACGTTCGTACTTGACGATTTCTAATACGCCTACGATGTTTAACCTTTCGTGGAGGTAAAATTTGGCTGAGCGGCCGATTATTTGCTTCCTATTATTTAGTCTCTACTCTAATATATACGAAAAACATCGTCATCACTGAGATTAAATATTGTCTAACAAAAACAGCTAACGGAATTGTCCTTTGACGTGAACCTCCAGCGTACACTTGAATCCCAGATGCGCAACGCATTCTAGTTTAAAAATGGATCGACTGTTTAATCAACATCAGGAACCGAGTATAAACGTTTGCCAATATGTAAGTTCTAAACGAGCTAAAGTAGTCTACAGAAAAGGTAAGCTCTTTTATGTCAAAAAAAAGCGTAAAGTGACACGCGGTTGTTGCGATGAGGCCAGGAATCAATTGTCGATACTTTTCATTAAATTTTTTTTCCAAGACAAAACTGCTCTTGGTAACTTGGTGCTATATTCCCTGTGTAAGTCTCGAAAGCATCCTAATAAGGTCAGCGTTATTTACGATTACGGGATGGTAATTAAGGTCAACTTTATTATGCGAAATAGATACGCTGATATTAGCCTTAACTAACCAGATCTGAGATTTGTCAGTGATCGCGTGATGGCTTTTTAGAAAAACGGCCGTTTTGCGTTTTCACAGCTAATTCTTGAGCAGAATAATCTGCTTCTTCTGCCTAAAACTCTCGATTGTTCACAACCACTTAACTAACGCTTCGATCATGCTTTCACTCATGGACTAAATTTTAAGGTCTATTGAACAAGTATGTTCGCATTGGTTTCAGTTAAAAGGCAGTATAACTTAAAATCGTGCACCGTCTATACAGCAGCATACACCAGCGTAGTGTACTTAATTAGCTGAAGGGGAAAAAATCTAACCTTCTGCAATTAAGAGTGATGTCTTTTAGTTAACCCTGCTCAAACATAAAATAAAAAAACACCTATGATCCAGCTTCGAAATGTTTCGAATCTTCACGTTCGTCATTGCCATTAGACATTCAGACAGTCGGCCACCCAGTAATCTCTATGCCCAATTTCGAACCTACTTCAGTGATTTCTAGATAACAAACACGCCACAAGTAAACTACCAAAGTCACAACACCTTTTCCGCCAGTGGCTGGTACGGTCAGCCTGCTTGCCCTCCCGGACTAGATCATACGACATGCAATTTAACACGTTATAATTAGTAACAGTGCCAAATAAACCGCTTTAATAAAATTGTATAACAGTATCGTTAAGATACAGGATACTCGAACTCAATGCATCTTCTTGAAGCATAAAAGACTAAACATTTCCTCAAGTCTCATACTGATAATTTTTTATACGCTCATTTATCTAACAACTTATATTCCACATAATTAGGCCAACAGAGGAGTTTAATAATTTAAATAAAGGCAAAGCATCGTGGAAAATTCCGCATATATTTTATAGTTTCCGGTGTGGCTGATTAAGTTCACTTCTAAGGCATTCTCGCTATATACTAATTCATGTTGAGATATTTTTAGCCGGATATTGACCTTAAACCCCCTAAATTAAAGAGCGAAATCTATTTGCATCTTGATGATCATGTATCATCGACATGTTGGACCATTATTATTCAGATAGATACCGAATAACCGCGCTAATTTTTTTACCGAATTTATTTAAGAGTGACGTCTCCTAAAAACAAAAAATTCTGCAAACTTGGTCTTCAAACATCCTATATATCAGCGCTTGAAGGCAGATTTCATTGAAACCGAAAAAAATAATTTTATTCTAGTTGCCTGACTAAAAAGTTATTAATTTCCTTTCTTTCATACAATATGAGTATCTTAGTTGTAGTCGCAAATAAAACTAATGTTGTGGGCATGCAATAAGAATAGCCACTGCAACGTCTCGCAGCAAGGTGCCCCCGGTCACATCATGCAGTACCCACATCTGCCTCTTCATCTCAGCAACCCCTACATTTCCTGATTCACATCATTACGAGCATACGCTTTCATTTTCTGCGGGATCTCGTTCGCTCAGTCGCGGCTATCGCGTGGACCTCTCGAGTTGCTCGACGTATTCAGTGGAGGCATCTAACAACCGCTAAAAACTGCAACAATTTGTTTAGCTTAAAAACATGTGAGAGTCGCTTCGTACGTTTGTGTTATTCGCCAAAGATCTCTAGCTATGCCGGCTGAACATTGTTTGATCAGGCCCGCTGGGCTGACCACATTGAAAGATGCCCGCGCCATGACTGGAGCACCGCTGTACCCTCGCCCCCGCTGCTCACTCCGCTAACTGAATCTGTTACTTGAGCGCTGCTGATGTTGCTAAACAACGCTTCCATTCGCTGGGTCGGCGGATTGTGCCGCCCGCACCCAACATACATACTATTACAAATTTTAGCAGTGTACATAATGAAAGAGCGTAACAATGGTGCAGTTGTAGGATAGAGGGGTAAACAAAGCCGTCGTCGAAACTGTCCACCTTGCATCGGTCGCCAGAAGATACGCGTAACAGGCACAACATGACACCCTGCTGTTTGTTCTCTATGGTCATTGCGAACTGCCGTGTATCGTTGGTCTAGCCTTCGCACTGGTTTCTGACCCCACTAAGCGGCCGCTTAGGAGACCAACTATATTGCCCTATTTTCTCTTTCCCTATTTACCCCTCCCCCCAATTCGTTGCAGTGATGAGATCTGCGTGCCGTGCGTGAGACCGCTCGTGGCCACCCGGCCGATAGTTCGGTTTTTGTTGTTGTTGTTGTTGGTGACGGTGAGCTGCTGCGCTACTGATATGAACTATTGTAGATTGGTTGGTTGGAGTCGCTGGAGCTATGTGGGAACACGGAGATCGTCAAGAGCTGTTATGATTTGTTGACTAGATTTTGTTGAGGTGGTGTTTCAGTTAAAAAGAAAACAACTTGCAACGAGTGGCTACAGGCTAGCCACGCAAAGGTGAACGATTGAAATCTGCTTGCGGTACCGCAGCGGCGACCGAGCTAGTGATTAGCCACTGAAACGATCTCTTTTTAAAGCAACGTGCTGATCAGTTGTGATCTCGTAGTGGAGCTTTCTGGGGGCTCTTCTGCCGGTGTCTGGGGGACATCCGAATGGTACCGCCTCTCCGCCAAAAAAAGAAGGGGAGAGACCGCCCACGATCCCAGAAACTCCCCCGAAAGCTCCGAGATCCCCTGCTCTCGGAGCTCCAGCGGTCTACTTGTGTGCGCCTGCGCTGACTGATCATTATTATTTCCTCAAGCGAGATCGGCATCCTATTGTAGTCTCATACTAGAAAAGACTGAGTCGAAAACTAGACATTCATCTAACAAGTTCACGCAACATCGCAGCACGCCCCAACACGTTGTTAAAAGCTGATACGACATTTACGTGACAAGAACAGTCATAGCGACTCAAGTGCTGCGGGCAAAGCTTGGATCAGCGCGCGACAGGTAAGCTAAGCAATGGATACTGCCGCAGCATGGAAAACAGTTTGTAATAATGACAGCAGCAGCAGCAACGACGACGACAGCAACCGCATACTTACATCCGAACAAACTATGCTCACCGTGGTGATCAAATCGTATGCTGTCGACAAATGTAAGTGAGCAAGTACTTTGTTGTTATTAGTCTACTTCAATGGTTGCATAATTCTTAAGAGATGTTTGCGGGAAACGCTCAACGCAGGACCGCTGGCGGTAGACAGGTCAAGTACAATGGTTTATGTTCACGAGCATGTTCATGTTTTGTATTTAAAATTTTCACATCTTTGAAATTGACTGTAGCTGTTTTGTCAGTCTTTCTGCTCAGTACGTTGGGATATTTTGGAGTCTATGACACTGCGTAACATGTACAACAATATCGAGCGAATCAGGAAATACCACAAGAAAATGAATAAATCTTTAAAAAATAGAAGTTTTAATCTCTAACGCAATCGTATTAACCGTCAGTTTGTCAATTTACTAACATAACCGTGCTCTAGGTTATCTTGCGATATGCGTCTTGCCGTACCGCTGCCTTTCTTTCGCCTCTAATTAAGTACACCAAACATGTAAATAGGTTTACTCAGAAAATGTTTTTCAAAATTATAGAAAAGAGCGTCACATGAACTTCTAGAACTAACCCGAAGTTCTGCAACATTTTATTTCTCATGTTGTAAATATTCGCGACCGTGAGCCGAGGCCGCGTTAAAAAATAGGACATACAGTCATCTGGAAGAAGATACACGTACGCTTGATGCCTAAAGTCGAGCTCCGTCTGCTTATAACTCACGCGTACATCTCACATTTACATACATGTGGTAATAATAATATTGAAAAGTAGGAGAATCTCACCCTGGTGTGAATCTAAAGCACCTGAATCTATCCGTCATGTTCCACTGTGGAAATAACTAAATCAGTGAATGCTTAAAGGCAAGATTTTGTCACGAAGATATTCAAACTTGGCAGTTTTATAAGCTCCTGTTTACCAAGTCATCACCATGAGCCAGTTTGATTTCCGTACCAGTACTAATAAGGTACGATGATCCGTGCTCTTAGTTACGTTTACTATTAGATACCTTAAGTTGATTTATAAGCATATTTTTTGGCAACTACTACTGAGATACGATGTTTAAAAGAACTACTTTTCCTAGAACGGAAATCTTGCTACGCTAATACTTGTTTCACTACTGCATTCATCCGTAACATGCGTTCTTCCATTGACCTTAACTGTGCATATGCACACCGCCTGTTCGAATTGACCCTTTAACAACCCAACAACTTGCCAGTTTCTTCTAGCTCACCGAGCTCGCGCTTCGAGCGAATTGTCCGTCAGTATATGAATTTTTCTCTGGCAGTACAAGGGATCACCTTGGAATTCACGCTCGTCCTTAACCGATTCGGTTACGTTCAATATTCTACCTTTCCAGAGATGAGAGGATGAGCAGTTACAAATAACGTTCATATACAATATTAACTTTGTATTGAACAACGACTATTTTGAGCAGTATCGCCCATGGATTAATAAGCTCGAACACTTAGTTCGTCAAAGCTTAGATGTTGTTTAACTTATCGAAATTTAGAGCCAGGCGATATTCTAATAGCAATGCTTACTTGTAATACTGGCTATAAGCATTAGACTTTAGTGTCGTATAATTCGATTTCAAACGAGGTTTTAAATAACCTGGCTTGGACTCATCCAAAGAACAAGGAGGTGAATATGTTGCTTAATATAATAATAAAAACTTCATATAGGTTGAGGGGAAAAGATTGGAGACTTAAGTATGTGCTTCAATTACGTGGGTTTTCCGCTAATTTCTAAGTTGTTTGGAGTTGTCAGGGATTTATTTCTTCAATGCTACAAAGATCTCTTTGAGTTGAAGAGGAGCAAAATAATTATCAATTTATGGTAATGTTAAAATCCGAAATAAATGTCCAGAGCTCAATGTGCCTACCGATCGGGCTGAATGATTGTGCTCTAACTAGCGAACGAGAAACTTATATCAACATATCCCACTGCTTTATATATGGTATATTTCAACTTGAAGTCAGCATTCGAACAAAGTGATCCACGCGAAGTTCTCCAGTGACTTCATACATCGACGTTGGTGACAGCTTTGCCAAAAAATCGATTTTTTTTTCTTGGATTATGGGGCCTTCCGTGACACATAATTGCACACACTGCGAGTTCGTTTCGATTATGCTAACCCAAACCGTGCAAATTTTATTGGGTCCCAATCTGTAAGTACATGCCAATACTTGCGATCCACTGGTTACCCCGGCAGTAACCCTCAAGTACAGAAAACGTGTGGCCAATGATGTTCGGCTTCTTTACTTTGAAGAAGCGCTGTATATACGTGTTATTTCAACTATACGTGGAACCTGCGGCAATTACGGCATGTTTACTTGAAACAGGCAAGACAATAAAAGGCTCGAAAAACAGGCGACACATGGGCAAAAGCGGCAAATGTCAAGTTCATACAAACAACATGTGAGTCTGCCCTTCATAGTGAGTCTAAACGTTATAGACAGATAACTGGTTGTCTGACTTAAATGTTTTAACGTGTGACATGATAGAAGCATCTATCGGATCTCACACAGATATTTTTCCTGAGTTCGTTAGCAAGAAACGTGTACCGTTGTGTAAATCATTTCCGTTTGGTTGAATGGTTACTGGTGCATCATGTTTATGATACACATCACATAATCCAGGGTAACATCCCTCTAATTGTCGGATACACGAACAATACCTTAATATGCTAGACCAAGCTAAAAAAAGTGTGCCGATTTTAATACAAAATCTATATTATAGATCGCAGTTTTTTAGTAGCACATTGCTAAATGTATCTGAGAACGAGTCTATGACGACCGACGTATAAAGATGAATCGACACCGTTGTATAAGGGTAAGTTTGACTATGGCACTCGCCCGTATTTGGAAACCGACAGATAGTCAATAGACACGATTCTTCCTAGTCAGCAGAAGTGTTCGCTCGGACGCAGCGGTTTACTAACTGACCGGATTAACTAATAGAAAAAGCGCCAGCTTATGCTGTCGCAGGCGATTAACATTGATCTGATGTCTGTTAAACTTTGTTTCGTAAGGTCTAAATCGCCTCTGGTTTCGCGTATACAAAGTTGTAGCAAATTATTCATTGATACATTTCAAAAATTATTTGTTTAACATATTGAATTTGAAATAAAGGAGAAAAGTATATCTTGGCATCAAGCGCGCATACTTCAGGTACTTAAGTTACTTGAATATAAGCAGCTTACTCTCAGTAATTTCTCATTTTCGGCAATAAGCGGTTTCGGACTTTGTCCGCTAGATTAATGCCCGACACTTATGCTTTCTCAGCGCCCTCTCGGAAGCATATGATCTCACTCATAACTGCAAATATAGAGATATACCGACGCAGTTCAGACGCATTACCTCAGCAGGGGTTTTTTTTCAGATTGCTATCGTGCTGTCGTTGCAGCAGTGCCGTCATTCGGGGTCGAAGTGATCATTGACGCTGTTGACGTCAACCGTCCAAGCCTAAACAAACTACCTTCGAAATTAGGCTTGTTATCGTGTAATGTATTTTTCAATTCAACTTTGAATGAGTCATGTGCCAATGCGCTTGGTAGATTCACGGAATACAGAATGTTTGCCCTCGGCGCCGGGCGACATTACGGGCATCAGTATCTGCAGTAGGGAAATATATGGATGTAAGTGGTATCACATAACATCGATCGTGGATCATATTTTTAACAGATCTGACACACAGTGAGTGCATGAGCCACGTGAAGTCTGTATGGGCACGTTATCACAATGGAACTATTACTAGTGAGCTACTGGACTTAATAAGTCCAGTTATATAATATATATATATATATATATATATATATATATATATATATATATAATAGCAAAATGTATATGGAGCAATATTTTGCCTTAGCGGTGCTTTGTACACCTGTGCTCATTAGGGTTACGTGAACGAGAATCGATTAATACATCTGCAGCAGAGGGTGTGATATGTTTGTTGCCTCTTCAACGTTAATGTGCGTTGTTACATCGAATGATACATATCATTTCAGATGTTTGGTAGTGGTCGCCCTTCGCGAAAGTTTCACCGAATGTTTTGAACGCTTGCTTTGTCATCATTGGACCTTCGTTCACGGAGACGGCCAGTATGTGTAATGTTCAGATGTTGTGCTGATGATGTAGGTTAGAATTACCACGAAACACCGCTACCTCCATCGGTAGCGTAGCGTAGTGATGTTGTAAAGGTGATCTTGTTTTTAGCTATTGCTATTACTATGTTCCCATTTTGGGACCTTGGTCCGCTTGAAGTGCGATGAACAACATTGTATCATGGGCATTTTGTCTTTTTGTACTTATCTTTACAGCACATCCTTCCTCATCCATCAAATCAAGGTTGACTCTGCGGGAGGACTATTTGAAAGTATGGGCTAACCTGGCGCGTGCGTCAGTTCGTACGGAGACGACAAGAGTCTTCAGTCCCGTTTGGTGATCAGTCACGCATGCAAATACGACAATGCAATCGAAATACAGATTCTGACCGCATTGTTAGAAACGCTCTTGCTGCGCAGTACCATTTCGCTTATGCTAAGTCTCACTGGCTACGTTGGGAAAGGGGGTTTGCGCGACGGGCTGAATTTTTTTCTATGGGGATATTCCAAGTGAAGAGCATGCATGCCTTCCTTGTCCAGCAGTAACCTGTTCTGTAAGTCCTTGCGGTTAGTTGAGAGCTTCTCCGATGTGAGTTTTTGTTCAACGGGACTATAGGAGGGGTGGCGCGTGCGTATTAAGTGAAGCGGAATAAGAGGAGATTTCGATCTGCACGGGGACGGAGTCCGTGTGAAAGCGTCTGTTTCGATGCTGAGGCAAGCAGTTCACAAATGGGTGGTTGTAGTCAATTGCGGCTAGCCGAATTTAAGATAACAAAAATGAACAGAGGGTCGAGCAAGGATGGAAAGCCAAGTGGCCCTTGAGCAAGCTCCGATGGAGCAAGATCCGAACCTTCCCAATGTCCCGAACGGGAGCCAATTGTCATACCGCGGTTATTTACTGTTTTGTCCAATTAACTCGCGTATTTTTCGAGTGGGCCTCCTTAGCGTATGACATAATATTGTGTCACTAATGAGCTGCAAACTACCTAATTCAAAATTCAACTATTTTTTAATTTAAGCTTTCCTTGTGTTTCTCGAAACGGTGTGCTTCGACACTCACCTAATCTATTATTATGATAGGTCGTATTTTGAATCTCACTTATTTCTTCCCTCCAAACTCCTTGAAAACCTAGAACACAGCTGCATTTGCTGTCGTAGTATATCGCAAATCAGGTTACACAGTATATCTAGTTTTAAGTTCTATTACAATCAAAGTGATTGTTCCAAGAAAATATATTTTTCACATTTGTTTGCTGTTACTAATACGGCCTCGCGGTATCATAGCACAATATGATGTAAGAGGCATTTTCCCAGCGGCCCCTGAAACTTAAATTCAAACTCTTGCAGTTTGCCTATTTTCGATAAAATTCCGAGTCAGCGATTGCAGATATCGTATGTGTAGCTGCTGACTAATTACTATGTGTGGCTAAGAAAGACTTCGTGTTAGCAGTTTCGAGAGGTGATTTTTGTGATATTGATGCGGAACACTGTTCCCGTTACGGGCGGGTCGCAAAAATTGAAACTGAAAAATTGCTAGGCAACAACCATTCGGTGAGGATAAATGAACGGTATTATACAATTTTTGCGCTCCTTGAGCGATTAAACCTTAGGGAACTATGATTATGGTAATGCAGTATTTGGCCAGTGCTATTACCTGATATTTTTTTTTCTCGATAGTCGCTACATTTATTACCGAAATCTCTTTTTCCTTTTGCAACTATAAAGGATCACACTCTATATCATATTGATGCGGATCGAGCTCCAACTCATACACAAAGCATAAGTTCACCAGCCTTACAACGACCAATGGCTCGTTTGTAGGCGAATGCTATGTTATGTTCAGTTGTATATGGATGAAGTGCACCAGTTGAAAGACAGCGAAGCACAAGGCCACCTTGGAGCAAAGGTGGCGGCATCATCGAGTCGAGCCGATACGCGGATTTTCAACAGACTGCCTGAAGCGCAACGACTTTCACTGGCGATCGATTCGTGGAACCTCACCGAAGGCGTGCTCTTTTTAAGTAGACCGCGATGAACAAACCAAGCTGAACCAGTCAGCTCCAGCTGCGATAGAAGTTGAACAAGCGTATTTGATAGAATTTCAAAGGCCGAACGGATACCGCAATCGAAAGCCGTGAGGATGTATTTGTGTGTTTACCAGAATTATCGGCATAATAATAGAAACCATGTGGGACACTGCGTGTATGTATCCGGAAATCCAATCGAGTCGATATACCAGTGGCCTTGTACTTTGTAGGGTCGATCGAAGGATTTTGGTTGATATTCAGCGCCCACTGCGTTGGTTGGTTCCTAGTTTAATCTATCAGCTGAAGTGTATCAAAGCTAGCTGCATTACGAGCAATGGCTTCAGTAGAAGTGTCCGCCGCCGCCGACGGGGTAACAGCTGTTAGGTTAAAAAGTAATGGCAATAATACACCAACAAAAAGACTGAAACGGGTACGATTCACTACACATAACTACGCTGATTATATATATATATATATCTATATATATATATATATATATATATATATATCCATTTCATGCACAGTTGCAAGAACGTCAACAGAATATCACTTAACTAGATTGTTGCTTGAAAAGCAAGATACAATACGTATTTTAACACTGAGTATTATCATTTCTCTGTTGTTGTTTCTGAGTTGCTTTTGCAACTGCTTTTATGCAAGTGGCTCTTTATTTAGAACATTTTTCCAATCCTCACTCTTGGTATCAAAACGAAAAGATGGCTTAGAAGCTTCTTGACGTTCTTTGTAAAAAAAGTTTTGCATAGTTCACTCCGTGTATGTTCGTATTTTTCAGTGTAAACGGACATACTGCTGCTTCTTTTGTCGTTAGTAAGGGTAACATAAGCATGCTGCACCACAGTTATTTAGACCATCTTACATATACAGTCACTTATAAGAATATACATGCGTGTCTACATTAACGTTACCCATATGTCTGGGTGATTTTCAGATCAGTATTGATCCGTAAGCGAGACGCATTTGTGTTGATCAGAGAATCGAGCTTCGTTAATTCTGGACTGTTGCCCCAGGTCCGTCTGTACGTAGCAGAATTGATCATTTGGCACCCCTGTGTGGACAACGAACTTGTGCTCAGTTCGACGTCAGACGCAGGCTCAGACACAATGCGAAATCGGCCCAGTCCGGCGTTGCCAGTATTGCAGCGTCACCAAGTCCACGTTAAATGAAGAGAATGGTTAGCCAGGCTGGCACGGCAATGCACGGTGCAGCACAGGATCCGCCGGTGGTTGCAACGCAGAGTCGAAAGCCATTGCCAGCTAAGCCTTTGGCACCGATACTGCCGCCGGAATCTGACCATCTTCCCAGGCCCGTGCCCCAGCATCATCATCAACATCATCATTATCCTCATCCTCATGACGCGCGACTTCTGTATGAACTGCAACAACCTCCTCCGCAGCCGCCGCCTCAACAGCAGACGTCGAGTTCGTTGATGGAACCTGCTTGCCTATCGTGGGCACGCGATCTTCAGACACTGCTTAACGATGACGAAGGCTGCGAACTCTTCGAAACGTACCTGCGCCAGGAAAACTGTGACGAATCCGATTTAATGTTCGTCTACGCTTGCAATGGACTTCGGTATGAAACAAAAAACGCATCTGTTATTGCTCTAAACCAACTAAAATACATGAGACAATGTTGCTTGTGAATGTAAACAAAGGACTCTATTAGAAAAATCTAATTTAACTTAACCTCTAAAAGAATTATATATGCAATGTTAACGAGTAGCATAGATAACGACTAAGCTATGCACGTATTCGTTTCGTGTATTATAGGGTGCAAGAGGATCAGCAGGATCGGGATAAACAAGCAAGAGCCATCTATAAACGGTACGTAAAGACCGGCGTCGTACAACTATCGGATCAAGTGAAAGATGTTCTTGCCGGCAAAATCCGCAACAGGGAGCAACCCCTTGAACCGGATATTTTCGACGTTGCTCGCAAGGAGGTTGAGGATTACATTATGCGAACGACATTCGCTCGCTTCATCCAGTCTGATTTATACATCGATTATCTGCAACGGTACTCGAATGAACAAGAGTCGCTTATTAGAGCCTCGAGATCCGCTGGCCGCGACGATGGAGATGCCGATGAGGATTATCCCGACTTAGATGATCTTGACTTCGAGCACGACCACAGCGGATTGGTGTCCATCCCTTCAGATTCGGAAGACGACCCTGATGCGCTTCACGTTGTCAACAAGGATAGTAGACCCTCCACGATCGTGGCGTTACACAATACGAACAATATCAGCAGCAACAATAACAGTGATAGTAATTATAGCAAACACACGAATAACAATAATGGTAATAATCTCAACAATAATAATAACCAGCAACAGCCCAACCAGCAACAAAGCTTAATGCCAACACTGTTGGAACACGAAGAAGACTTAGAAAATGCAACTTTTGTTCCTCCTCCACCTACGACGCTCGCGCGAAAACCGATTTCGCTGCAGCACCAGTTGCCTCCGCGTGGATATGCGGCGGTCAGTACAATGCCGCCAGACCATGGGCCTCCCCCGCCACTTCCACCTCAGAGTAAAACTGTGCAGCGACAGAAACGTCAAGCCCAGCTTGGTATGAGCTACGGAGAGTCAATGTTGAGACAAGGCGCTCAACGTCCACCCCCTAATCCATATCATGTTAAGAGTTCAGCGTTTGTACCGCCGACGGCGTACAATTCAGATATGCAAAGCATGTCTTCAGGAGGCAACAACAACTTCGATCCTGAGACGAGCGATTGCGACACAGTTATCGCTGCTGCACGGCGGAGTGAACAACTACCTCGGGCGTCGCACCACCATGACATTGAACGCCGCCGTGCAAGAGGGTAAGAGACCAATAGATTGAGTATATAGATTATAAGAGACTTTGTACTTTTATTCTGGAAATATGCGCTCATAATATTTGCCTAATTAAAGGCAGTACTGTGTTGTTTTACCCTTGTTGACAACGCAAAAACATTTTAAACCAAAATCTCACCGGATGATATCACAATTTTATCCTTGTTTTGGCCTTTATATTACAGGCCGTGGCCGCCAGGGGGTGAATTAATACGCGATCCCATGCGTGACAAAGTTATTCCTCGAACAATGTTTCCCAATATTCAAGAATCGCACTTGGCAGAGCGTAAACCCGGAGAGTTCTTCCAAAAACTTTGCCAAAAGCTGATACCTCTTGTCCGCGAACAAGAGTTCCGTGAACAGGGGCGCGTACCTGCTGCAGGACTGGAAGACGAGCAGGTAAGCTTTTTGCGCTAAGTGATGCATACAGAGGCCGTCCATATTTTGCGAGAATACGACAATTAACCTAAACAAAATCGGGTAATATTTTATTAGGGCCAAATTAACTAGCTAATGTTTATAGATATGCTCATTGTTCATTTCTTCCTACGTCCGCTTTTAGCACTCGCAGGCAATTCTGGATGACCATGTCGAACGCGTGTTTAAGACCCCCCCAGTTAGAACACCGCGGTCCCCTTCACCTGGTGCAGGCCCATGTCGTGGAGGTTTACGAGGCTCTGGTGGCCCTAACAAGTCAGCTCACCAACAGACATCCCGAGTAGCAACGCGTCGATTTCCCGGAGTAAAGGACTTCGCTGATAGCGTTATGCAGAATTTCATGCCTTCTGGAGCTTCTGTATCAGGAGCGGTACCTAGGATCCAGCCTAGAGGAAAAGGCGCTTCTTTAACTTTGCCCAAGGGTCCATTATCCGATGGCAGTACATCCGACGAAAGTACCGGTTTTGGTTACAACGCACAAGACGCGTAAGGGCAAAGTTTATATGTATATTCTTTCTTCTTCAACTATTTAGTGTTGGTCTTTTAAGAGGTTGGCCACTCTACTCTGTTAGATTCCAAATATGTACTTGGCTCATTTAATAGGAAGTTAATAGGTAACTTTCATGTAACCCACTCGTCGTTCTTCAAAAAACAGTTCTCAGAGCAGTGGCAAGTAATGCTGTTTGGGGTTACGATGAGAAATACAAAGAATAAGTGTGATGTTTGCTATACTAATTTTGCACATTTACATATGCTTCTGTGCGCATGCAGCGTCCGTGAATGGTACAACCGAACCGGTGCAGAGGCTGGAGGAGCTAATGTGAAACCCAAAGCAAGCAAAGCCAGTATCTGTTCTGGGTCGAATCGTTCTTCCTGTAGATCAAACCATGAAAACGTGTCGGGTGCGACCGGAGACAAGAAAAAGTACGTTGTACAAAAACGTCTGCGCTAGTTGGCGTTCCATTGATCTTCTATTATACTGAATGATCATTAAATTTAGTAAGATTCAGATGGCTGAGTGAGATTAGCAACACAAAAAGAGGGAGAGAGATAAAAAAGATTAAATATTTTCAATAATTGTGCTAATATTCTTCATTTACTATTATTCCATATAAGTCATATCCCTATTAGATAGTGATGTGCATACTAGCATCGTAAATAATTTTACAAAACTGTTACGTATTAAAGTTAAATTTTTTCAGCCCTGATCTTTTTTTATTAATTGTTTATGTTAATCGATGTTTCTAATCTATTTTCAGGAAGGGAGCGCTGTCGACATCAAATGGTCCCAGTTTGGGAGGCAACGAAATTGCTATCATTTACACATATGCTGGGGAAACGGTTCCGTATTTTATCAGGCTCTCGCAACGACAAGTTCGGCTACGCGATTTCAAGGCGCAGCTCATTAAGAAGGGCAACTTTAGGTTTGTAGTTTTAGGTGCCATTGATGGCTAACCTATTGTCTTGATAGTCAGGAATGCCTAAACCCTAACCTTCTTTCGAATAGATCAGTCATAGTTTTACCTTATTTTCTGGCTTTAAATCGGTCCTGTTAACTTCTGGAATATGTAGTTCCTAGCAAGCTGTTTTTAAGCAATCGCTTATTGATGAAGGTTCATGGTATTGCTACTACTTTTTCGACTTGCTGTTAGTATAGATGGCGTGTTGAGGTGTGTTGGAGGGACTGAAGAGACGGCAGGTAGGCCCATCAGCAGGTAAACACAGTTTCGACAGTCCTTGTAGCTTCTGCAAGACTCTTATAGTTGTAAAAAGAACTTGGAGACAAACATATTTTTAAGCTGTTCAGGTTGTTCTTTTCTGATTTCACATTTATATATATATGTGCTTTGTAGATACTTTTTCAAACGACCTATGGACGACTTGAACGCTCAAGGTGTTTTTGAGGAAATCAAGGACGATAATCAAGTGCTGCCATTTTGGGAAGGCAAGATCGTCGCGCAGATCGGCCTAATGCAACCGCCCCACATGCCGCAGGAGCCCGAATGAAAAACGAGCACCCTAATATAGAAACTGCATTTCTATTCAATTAAATCTGTATGCTAGAATATCCACCCCTGCATTAAGCGCATATCATTGCTGTGACACGCAATTTTTGGAGGCAACTACTGCTGCTGCAACAATAGTTCAAACGACTCCCAGAACGAACGGCAAACAGGCAAAAATGACCGACAACGCTTATCATCATAGTCCAGAATTCTCGTGCATGTTTCTGACCACTAATGGATGAAACATCAAAGTCGAATGGCACTAAACGAGCCTTCAAGCAAAAGTAGATAAGGTAGGGTCATCAAAAAAATAATCAATTCTAGGTACGTAAAAGTGTTACCAGTCCAGCGGGTCTGCTAGTACTCTGAACCTTTAGATTCGTAACGACATGCACACGTTGCCCGTCCCGCATTCTCTTCTCGGCAGCTGAATAACGAGTCACTATGGGAAATACATGTCTGCTTCGCTGTGAAGTTGTGTAAGCATATTCATATCAAAGGGCGAATGAGCTGAAAACGTAAACCTTGGAAGGTTTTTGCGATGGTTGCCAACGCATTTGTCTTAAGTAATGCTGAATGTTGCTTATTGGGTATTGAATTTTGAACGGTACATAGTGCTATACCGATAGAGCTGACCTGGTTGGACAGGTCGAGAGTGTACTATAGAATCTTCGCGGCAATTACTAACGGCTTGTATGGTCATTGTCACGGTTGGATTGGGTCCTTATAGACAAGGGACGCGTACTAAAATCAGTCACTTTTAATTGACTCATTTGAACTTGAAGTGGATATATAACAAACGAAAATATACTCGTCAAATCAGATGTTACCATCTTTTCAAGAAAGAAAAGATGGAAGCGTAGCAATTTTAATGTTTCGTTGGGAAATTATAAGATACGTCAACCCAGTTGAGTTTACTGAACACTAGTATTAGTAGAAGGTCAGAAAACCGGCCAATTTTTTCGAGTATACGTTTTTTTGTATTTTCTTGTGAATAGTGTCTGTGCGCAAAATATGGCGGGTAAGGCAAATAGACAAAAAGGAACCTGTTATTGATAGTTAACATGCAAAAAATAAATGGAACACCTGTCATTTTAGCTGTGTCAAGTACGCGGAGTGAGAAAATATTCTAGCGCAAGCTCCTCAGTGTTGGTTATTTAACAAGCTGGCTTTGGTAGCAGTCAAAAAGAGGCACACAGGCTTGTGCAACATATATATATGAGCAAGCATTTCCCATGCATACAGTTGAGTTTCGATCTATATGTGATCCAAAGGCAGGCAGTTCTCATTCAGTTGAATAGCTTAGAATAAACTCAAATGCAAATATGTGTACATTCATATTTGCCAGACTAAGAAGATCGACCAGTATAGATAACTACTAGGAGATAGACAAACTAGGAGACTCTAAATTTACTGTTCATATGCTGACTGAGAATAACATCTATGCTACAGTTCCGAAAGGCAGATAACATTGGACGGACAGTCGTTTCTTTCACGTCCAAACAAAATCTACCTCAAAACACTACGGATATTTAAGCACTAAGATTCGTTTCGCATGCGACACCGCCGGCCTCTATTTTTGAATTATACGAAACATATATATATACATATATATATATATATATATATTGTAAGAGACATTGTGTTCGAAAACTGATTGGAATATTTGCAGTTTCCTTCTATAGCACGCTTACCTATTCGTTAGCCAATCTAACAACTATTAGTAGACAATTAGTGCAACTGTACACTGCTGCTGTCATTTGTATGGGGACGTGGGTAAATATTTTGTACAGTTATAGTTACCCTCGATTACAGGAGGGGAAATCAAGAGTGAAAAGTGACACACAGTTGTATCCAACTAAACAAAAAAAGCTAGATATGTTTACAACGTGATGTTCACGCCGTAGATATAATTAACTAATAATGGTAAAAGTAAAGTTCTCTCAGATCTATCCATTTGCAAGTTTCACTATTTGTCATTACGCAACAGCACGGGAGAACAGTACTAGTTAACCATTCATCGTGCGACCGTCATCAAGTGTACGCCATAAATCATGTCAAGCTGTGGGATAAAAGGATAACCATGTTGTCATAAATATATTTGCCTTCAAATGCAATTTATTGCCTATCTGTTGCAAGTAGCTACGATGCCAGTTTCCTGTTTGTTTTCTCTTGCTCTGTTTTTTTAATTTATAGCAAACTTGCAAAATAAGTAGATGCATTTGCCTATATGTTCTAAGTAATTTTTTAGCGACTCATAGATGTGAACCAGAAGATAACTCGAACTGTTTATTGTTGACAGACCATTACTCTGCACGGTGTTTTCCCAAGAGAAAAACGGCCACAAGAAATCCGCCTTAACTCTACCAATTCCAATTAACCCGCAAAATATGTATTGAGTAAGTTGAGCAGCAGGAAATCGGTATCAGTTGCAACACTCTGTTTATAGTAGTAAGGAATCCTTTTACCGAGAACCCGAAACACTGTTGTATCAGTTACTGTTGACGTTCTTCATCCGTCGCATTTCGCTAGAAATTCGGTGGAACTTCTGTTTAAACTTGTCACCAAGTGCCATGTTCTGTATTTATAATAATGTTATCTATCGACCGGTGTGTTGTACTATAACGATAATAACAATATTATTATTATTAATTTTATCATTATTATTATTATTAATGGTAACGATACGCTAGAACGTATGAAAGGGAGATGTAAGCAATTAAGGAAAAATAATGAAAAACTACCTAACTTTAGGTGCAATAAATCAGAACAAAACAATAAAAAGCGACAAAATACCTTGAATAGACATACGTTCTCTTTCATTACATTGTTATGAGAGACTTAGACTAAACGTGATAAAAACAATCACACCTCTCTTGTAGGACGGTTTAGTCTGAGATCGTTACTTAGATGCATCAAATTTATTTACACTTCAAGACGTATTCAAATCCGCCTGGCAATTATTTTCTCCAGCTAGCTACAACCAGTAGGTGCAAAGAGTGCTTTTTGGTAAGTTCCACATCGGTGTCCAAATATCATTTTGAATTGCTTTTTCTTTCCTTTAGCCAGCTTCAGATTCCGAGTAGGCTTTCCCGTAGTATTTGCTCTCCTCTCGTTTAAACTTCGCTTCCACTAACGAGTTGCTTACGTTCTCACCGTAAGCAAAGAAAAATAGATCTAATGAACAATAATAGTGTAAATGCATAAAAGACCTAAATCTTAGAGGGATGGGCTCAAAACGTATAAATTTCATCTTACTGGGGCTCAGTGAATTTCATTGGGGTCTATGTTAAACATCATAATTGTGTGGCTGACATTAAGTACAAAATAATCAAAACATGTTCTTGATCAGTGATTCTTATTTGAATTGCCTAAATCTTTTTATGTTTCGAGCTTTTACGTCAGTATTGCCATCAGGCATTCTGGCCCGATGAAGTGTACGTATGCCCAGACTCAAACCTAGACCACAGCGTATCTCTAAGATTAATAGGTGAACACGTTATGCTATAAGTAATGACAAAAAAATCTAGAAGAATTTAGCGAGCGACCGGACTTCTTCATCTATTTTTCATGCGGTTTGGTAAAGTCTAAGGCGGCTGGCGTATAAATTTTGGTTAAGAAATATCTAGAGATTGTTATCAGTGACGTGTGACTTTGCGATGACATATGCTTTTTCGTTGATATTAAGGCTGGTTGTGAAGTGCAAAGGATGAGACCTAATCGCGAATACCGACACCGATCTGTTCCTGGGGACCGCCGGAAATAGGAGAATACATTAGTCGTAGCTTTAACAATTGTATCTGACAAACAAATAAATTAGGTATTTACACGGACGTTTAACAGCCGGTTTAAGAGTAAGAGTAGAAAAGACGTGAATATTTTAGGGCATAGTTGTCAGTGCACGCACCGTTCATGCATGAAGATTAGAAAGGTAAAGCTGTACCACATAGTGTAAGATGAAAGCGTTTATGCGATAGTCTTTTAAAATTCATCTTGAAAAAACGGTAAGATCTAATTCCCAACAATAATGAATGTAAATCGCCTGAAAACTTCAGTCCAATTTCTGGAAGTGCCAGATTTCCTCTAGTGGTTGCCGTTCGAGATTTCGACACAGATGCTAGCAGATGGAAAAACGGATGTTTGATTCGACAGATCTTTTAATTGTAACTCACACAAGTATTACACTTCTTTTTAAAAATTGATATTTTTTTATTTCTTGCTTCAGAAGCCAGAAAACATTTTTGAAATTCAATGAAATGGCCCTTTCGCTTGATAAACTTGATTGGGTAATAAAAATAATAACATTGGTAAAAAAAACTGAGACCATTAGTAGAATTATCGCGAGCGGAATGGTAATTTGTTTTTACACCTTTCTGATTACGATTTTTAAGACATATCAAAAAAGAGTTACTGATATTGAGTAATCTCTTTGCATATAGATCAGGCGCAATAATATTATGCTCTACGAACTTACCTAACGGATTACACAAGGCGGACATTAACTTCGCATGCCTTTTGGGGGTTGCTCGGGGCGTAAATAAGTCGGAACTTCGATTCTGAAGGCCTCAATGTGTTCACTTTAGTTGTGCAGAAGGTAGGTGATGTAAAAAGGCACCAAGACAGGCATCGTGGAAAAAATCTCGAAAGGTGATTACTGGAAATGTCAGCAGAATTAAATTTCAATGGCTATAGAAGCTCCTAATGGCGTGCTTTCTTCTGCCGATATGTACATATGTCATTGTATGTACAGCCCGTCCAAACTAAACGTAGCGCAACAAATAACCCAGCGGCTTTTAAAGGAAAGTAAACAATATACAATTAATATTAATACATGATTAAATTTATTGCAATTTCATTATTAACCGTATTATCAATATTGATCATAACAATACAGCTCTTCTAGTTTGCGCTACGTGATTTAGAATAATGGTAGTTCTCAAAAAACATAGGTATCTTCTCTTGAATAGAAGACTACCCTGACGAGCCTGCAGGAGTCTCAACACGACACATAGTTTTATTGCAAGGCCGTCGTAGGCAATTTTATAACGCACACTACAGTATTACATAAGTAATACTCAAACACTTCGACAGAACTTCATGAGGTTTAACCAAAGCGTGTGCGTAGAGATGCACCTAACCTTTATGCTCAAGTGTCTTGTTTATGTTGATGTATATAGCAAGCTAGAATTCCTCGAAGACAGTTGTGAATCGTTACACAGAAATGTATATGTTGAATAAATTCGATATATAAGAACGTATGTCAATATGATTTAGGTTTTCTAAATCGGTCCATCCCTCTCTTACTGAACAAGCTTAGGAATTTTTTTTGTCTACAGTTGCAATTCATTTTGCGCGCATGCGTCTTTCTGGAAGACTTCTTGCCAGAAACTGAAGTTTAAAAATCAGTTTTAAACTTATCTTTTAGCTGTTTGATAGAACTGCGCTTGTCTCAAACTTAGGCCATTTGCTCTAAGGAGGCAGGCTTTATGAATGTCGACATAATAGCTTCAAAAAATTTATCTTTCTCATATTTGGGCGCCGTAAGCTCACACAAATATAAATGTGTCAATAAACAGAAGTTAACATTGATCGAAATGACTGCATTTGCAAATGCAAAATTTGTTTTCAGTTAGTTTATATTTATTTAGATTGCCGTATATTATGGTTCCCGTAGGATCAATACATTTCCACTCAACTTCTCCGGCTGAGCCGAAGCCTGTATAGAACTTGCGCATCAACTTTGTAGCGCATATCTGCATGCAGACCTTTATATTATACATAAACAGTTACTTCACTGGCCAGGTAAGTATTTAATTACAGTAAATCATAGTTCTTGATGATGATGATACCAAAACTTTTGATTTAGGTAATATAATAATATATATTTAGGTAACTATTAATTTAGGTAATATTCAGGCAATAAGGTAGATCTTATCAAATAATTAACGCGAACTTCTGCAATACTGTGTCTGATATTCAATCAGAAAATAGTGGATAGTTGACTTTCCTTGCATGTATACACGTATATATTACTCGTATGCGACTCCTATTTTGGTAAACGATAAGATAAGTTTCCAAACTTAAAAATTAGAATATACTGATTCGTTTAGGACAGCAGACATTTGTATCCTATGTTGCAACTAGCCAACGAAAGGCATAACCGTGTCAAATTAAAATACTTCCTTATTAAGTGCAATGTGGCTTTTTTAATCTACTACTACTTTCCATAAAAACAAACAAACATTACATTATAAATCTTTGTCTTTTTTGAAAAACAATGTTATAAAAATCTAACCATGTACACCATAGCGGACGTGTAATTAATTAGCGATTACTCCCATTACAGCAGTTACTTCATATCAGTTGACATATATATATATAAGATAGCATAAGACATGTTGGATTCTACCTATTGTCAGGGTTCCTAGATCACATCGATTCGAAGCTGTCCTAGCGCCGCCCAATCAGGCTGCGACGCTAGGATAGCTTAATCGTTCATCTCTATAATAGCATGGTGGCTTCCTATACTTTGAGCCTTTGTTAAACACAACTGACTGCCGAGTATCAATAATCGAAGATGGGGCATAAGGCTAATGACAGTTGTGGTGCATTTGGGCGATCCTAGTGTACGAAGCACTCCTAGCTTGGGCTTCGGGTCCCTCTACTATGTGGCATAACAAAGATAAAGGAAGGAAGCATGTCCCGTGCAGCCGAGTCCATCTCCACGGGGGCAACCGAAGGATCGAGCAGTAATTGTAACTTCGGAAGCGCCACGTAACCAGCGACTAACGGGTATAGCGTGTACTGTAACCGCTTTACAGCCCCCGGGGCAATTCGAAGCGATAGCTGCGAATAAAACAGGAACACACTTTATTTACACATGGGAGTAGTTATTGCATGCGAGAAACGCTCATACATACACAGATACACATATTTTAGCTCTTTATCACATGTCAGCTAACTTTGACTGGCTGAATCGGGCACATTTTGGCTAGCATAATAAAAAATAATCTATTTCGCATATAGGACTGAAGACGTTCGAGTCGTATGAGCACCAACAACTTGTATGATTGAAAAGCAACGTCGCCTCATGGTTATTTCCTGTCTTTCGACGGAATACGTCTGAGCAAATGCATCGCTGTTTATCTGCAACTACTAACCTGCTTGCTACCAGCGAACATGAAGCCTTCAGATGAGTTCACCTGAAGACTAAGCTCCTGAACTCGTTCACTACGGTTACGTAGGTGGTAGGATATGTATAGTGGAGTTGAGACTCGGGCGTGGGCTGGAGCTTCTAAAGAGAGCGATAAGGGGCATGAGAGAATGACCGGGGCCGGAAGAGTCAGCTGAGCGGAATTCCAATGAGCGTAAGAACTCCTATAATAACACAACAGCAAAGCTATGTAAATAACAAATCTTCATATTTATCTGAATCGTAGAATCTGGATCGTAGAACAAATGCACAGTTTGTTTACGCTTTGGAATGTTTTTTTGGTGACGGATTCTTGCGTCGACACTAATACTTGATACCTTACGATGTCGCGGTTTCTTTATAGATTACTCTAAATATTTGCGTTAATACATACTGATAAAGATACACACCAAATACATTGTTAGTCTATGATACTCGAATGTTTCTAAAAGACCTACCTGCGCCAATAGAAACGGTAGTGACCAAGCGGAGCCGGTGGATCTCCTGAGGCAGGCGGGGTTACCTCCAGAGTATAACATGAACGGGCTGATTCTCCAGCACGGAGCTGGACCCCTTCCATTTGAGACCTCGGGACTGCGAACATACAAGGCTATTTAGTGTCATCATCGAGCGCTTGCTATCCAAAATGAAAGAAAATTATACACTTACGGTACTGACAGACTGTCAACGACGACTTAGTATTAGATTCTTCCTTTTTATCCACGTTAGTCTTGTTATTAAATAATTCCGAATGCAATGAATATATTTGTAGCTATAATTAACTTAACATTTTTTCAGTGCTTCAAATTTCGCTGTGGGCTTAATGAAAATATAATGTATCTTCAACTAAACTTGCTATACGCCCGAGGTTCACAAGTCTACGCACTAGAAGGCATCGCATCGCCGCTGTTCGCTATTGACACATGGGCCGCAGGCTGTAATTGGCCTTCCCCTAACAGCAAAGTCGTTCCACCGTCTGCTATACAGGATACGTCGACGGCCAAAACGAAAGGCTCCCCTTCATGAAGTTTCGACACGGGAGCCAACTAGATTAAACAGAAATAATAATTTTAGAAGAAAACGTTTTTCCTTAGAGAGAACCTTATTCCGTGCTTTGTCACTTATTTAATGCTCGTAATTCGATCTCTTTTGAATAACTGTTCTTTTAAACAAGAACCTAAGCATCTGTCATAATTGTTTCTCCTCTTTATTTTAACAAAGACATTAATTACTCGAACGCAGTGAAGCAACGTATTGTGGTAAAAGCGGGTAAAATCAATTTAATCGTTAATAATTTTGATCGACCTTTGCCGTATACCTGTTACAGTTAATACGAAACTAAAACCTATCATAATAAGTATTTTTCAACATTCCTACAATTTATATATTTAAAAAACGTACTTTTTTATTAAGTAGATGGCCTTCCAATGAAAACGCTACTGCAGCTTCAAGCTTATGCCGATCCTGCTTATGACACCTATAAAATATATGATATCATAAGCTTATCCGTCGTGGTAGGATAGTATAAATGATTGAAAAAATATGAGGATATATATAGTCGAAACTAAAATAAAAAAGAGTAAAATCGTATATTAGCAAAAATTATTACCTGCATAAGACATTTTTGCCTTCCGACAGCACAAGCGATGTTTCATAGAAGGCTGTTAACTCGAGCTCCCTAGTGCCAGGCTCAGCAGCTTTGATAAACACCTCGATGTTTTGAGAAGCCCCAGATCGCACTGGCGGTATGTCCATTGTTACTGACGGACCAGCATCAGCTGCCAGCGAAGGGTCAAGGGCCACAATAGCTGTATATATATCAAAACATATGTGTATAAATATATAGCAATATAAATCCTTTGGAATAAATATACATATGTAACAAATTTGTGTTCTAAATTTACTAAGTTTCTACTTCTAAAATATACCTTACAGAAACATGATTCGTCCCGCCTTAGCTTTTCTTATTATAATTATAATTAAATTCGAATATGACGGCTTGTTTCTCTTTGATGAAGCTGGGTACATACTTGACTTACTATTGGGAACAGCCGTAAAAAGTGTAAGTTTGACATTTCCGATATCACCGGCCTCATTGTTCGTTAGCTGAATCCGTACAGGAAGAAGTTCTCCCACAAGGGCGGGAGTTTCTAGTGACCACGAAACAGCCATTCGAGCTTCGCGATGCACAATACTGTGTACAGGTTCAAGGCGAAGATGTAGAAATCTAGGCTAAAAAGCTCTTTTTACAACATATGGTACTGATAAAATAAACTATTTATACGTTCGTTGTTTGTGTAATTACAGCATAGCTTAACGTGGCAACAACTTTTGATTTGTTCGGTACAAACACGGCATGGCACATTATTGGCATACCTGGCTACGAGACGATACGGTAACTCTTTGAAATCCTGCTCACGGTGCTGTTTGATAGCCCGACTTGGAATTGGGTCCCAGGCTAAGCGAAAGAAGTGCGTGCCTAACGATGCGGCCGTCCAGTTTAGTTGTACGAGAGGCTTATACGACTGACCTTCCCATTCGGGTTGACCCAGTAGCATCGATACACCGACAACCTGTCAGAAAAATAGACCATGCTATGAATTCTAAATAAACTAAATGTAGTCTTCGTAAAGCCCCCTTCTGTCAGTGACATCAAATTGGGCATGCATATATTGTATCTATTAACTTGAATTTGATAATTCACCAATTTTCACTAAACATGAAAAAAAAATGAACACGATGAAAAGCTTTAGTTGACAAATGAATTTTAAAATATCATTTATATAGCTTTTGGGACACGTGAGAATCGAAAATTTCCGCTTGTTTTGTTAACTAGAGAAGCTGCTTCTCTTTTGATTCATGCGTAGGTTTTTTGGAACTGCTAATAGTACGAAGATATAAAAAATATCAAAGAAAACATTAAATGCCATTAAAACGGCTTGTTTTTATGTACTACCTTAATTTGGGTACCGACGTGTTGCTGGCCTGCGGGAAATGTGAAACTAAATCTGTGCGTCCTGCCGGCCACAAGGCCCAGAACGCGGTTATCTGATATTGAGCATTGTCCATCGTACACCTACGGAGGCAATATTATCAAAAAATGAGCAAACTGAGTCGTTTTTTGCTGTTAATTTACGGATATCAACAATTTTGGAGTTTTACAATGTCGCCTTGTTATCTACCAGAAAAAGAAAAGCTTGAGTCGTGCAACTGTTACCACTCCATGGTAAGGATTACCTAATAATCTCAACGATGTTTATTTGGGTTGGTCTCTATTACATATATAACTGGTAGGCTATTCTTGACGCAGCAGGCGAATTAGCTTTTATTTTTTCCTAACTTACGTTGTGGTTGAAATGAACGTTGAAGCGAGTGATGAAATTAACGTCAAATGGCAACTGGGACCGAACGTAAATATGTAGCTCAATTGTCTCGTTCGAAGAATACGACGGTGAGCTAAAATACGCCTTGCAATAAATGCACGATCGAACCTGTCAGAGATGCACGGAGTAGGAAAATATATATGAATACTGATTGGTTAGCGCCGTAACAGATCACACAGAAAAAAATAAAAATTGACGTAATTTGATGGCCTTATTTTGTCACGCGGATACTTTGTCCATGTCCAGTTGAACGGGTCCATTGGTTTTAAACGCTTGAAGTTTTTCGGTCCAAAGGCCAGAAGTGTCTTCAAGGTCAGTGAATGGCCGACCCGGTGGTTGGCCATCTAATAGGCGTGCAACGCTTTTCAACAAGCCGTCTCGCTGTTCCGCAGTACAATCCGTCCCTATGGGAACATTTTATACAACTAATGTTATAATTACTCACATTATAGTGACGTTGTACACATTACAGGGTTTGGTAATACGACACACTATATTCACAACTGCGAAAGTTACAGCAGAGGATAACTGGTTCATGTTTATTTGATCTAGGACGTCGCTATGATGCGCCTTTGTACAACAGGTGGAAAATACGTGATTCCAATTCATAGAACTCTTTGCATTAAAATTCAGTGAGCAACGTTTAGCCAAGTGCTTTATGCATTACACTCATACTCACAAGTCGCCATGTACTCGAGAGCCAGTGTCAGGAAATGGATAGGATTCGCAGCAAGATACGCCACCCTTAAGGCTGTACCGAGAATGCGTGTCAGGAGCGGCGGCCAACGTTCTTGTCTGAAGTCGATTAGAACATGCATTAATATTGATAACGCCTTGTCCGGCTCTGAATTGCTCGCATATTCCTCTGCCAGCAACACCACTGAAAGAAAATTAGTAAAACGTCAGTTTTACGATAAAATGTTTTTCTCGCAGTGCCGGGTTCCAAAAATATAATTCGAGAATGTCGAAAGAAATCGTTCTGCTCACTTTGATGTCGCTTGATTCGGGGCCCTTTGTACTTTTTGAACTGAGACACGGCGCCACTCAGAAGCGGAATAATAATACTCTGCAAATACACAAATAATACGCCATTTTTTTAAGTTGTACCTTTACTAAAACTATTTTTTGTAATGGACAGCCTACCGAAAAAATGATGGCTACCTTAGCAGCATAGGGAAATGCTTTACCCAGGACAAAGGATTCCAGGGCAGTATTACAGTTATCTGTGCTGTAAAAATGACTGACTTGTATGCCATTCAACCTCTACCAACAAGCACTTGGGATGAAGTATTCGTACTACGAGTAGTATTAACTGCTCTAAGGAACTGTTATTGGACTGTGATATCATGTCAATGCTAACGGTGTCGGCAATGCCAAATCCCGACATATACGTCACACATACCGAATGATTGGTCTGCCTTTCCTTATACTGCAGAGCTCGGATAGCGAGCTCTTCAAGGGCCGGATCCGGGGCTTCGCCCTTCGCAGCCGCTGCCCGCCACGGCCTCTGACCGTAGTAAGGAACCTGATCGGCACCCGACAAGGGATCCGGCGATGGATATGTCGTGACAGCCTGCTTGCGACCAGTTGCGTATGACCGAAACAGAAATTTGGACGAGATGCCAAAGTAGACTAAAATATATTGTTGTTTAGGGTCCCGCTAATGGCATATAGATGTTATACAATTTATGCGAGTAAAGAAAATGTAAAGATATTATTGTAAAGCATCTAAACGGTACTTCTACTCTGCTGCTGGTCTAGCTTTACATTCGAAGTAAAACAGCATGCTACTGTATGATATTTTTGTAGATCCAATTTCATTAACAGAGAGCATTTATATCTTGCAAAATATATATCTCAATTTGTTTTTCGCGTTTCTCGTGTCTAGTACTAAAGCTGTTAGGTATGACTTCCGGCGGTTCGTTGCTACAAGTGCGAAACGAAGCGCATTAACTCCTGGAGTCAAACTTAGACCACCACGGGTTCCAAAATTTAGCAGGTAAACAGACACGTTACCTACTATGCTATGATAGGGACACAAATCTAACTTGCAAGCAGTTACTTGTCAGAACTGGTTAAATTCTATTTATACTAGAATTACATCATCTACCTGACAAAGCTGCCTCGCAGCTTTTTTTCGCTGTACGGCGTACTGTGCGGCAGATGAATAATAGAAGCCGGGATGCTGGGTTTGGATAGGAGTAAGACCTCGACGGATTGCCGACTCGAACAAATCGCCGAATAACTGACTCTGTTTAGCTGTAGTTTCAATAAACAAAAAAAAAATAGAAACGCTTGCATGTAGAAAACAGCGATAAGTATTCCGTCTACTCAGCAGCGGTACTTAAATTAAGATATATTTAATATGTAAAGGAAAAACGTTGAACACGGCTCGTTGCTTTTTAACAGGTCGTCATGACTTCAAATAGCAATTCTAGAGTTTCAAACATACTGGGTTGCTGTATGCAAATGAATATATGAAACGACAAAAATATGGTCAAAATAATTGACAGGTTCTCTCAGTAGCAGCCAGTATAACAGTTAAATAGACATGAAACTTACTTAACCAAGCATAATGTTCGAATGCTAGTCCGGGGGGTCCAACGGTTGTCTTGAAGTTCTCCATATGCCTTCGCAATTGATGGATCGCCTCCAATGGAGCATTCTGCTCGTAGTACAGTTGACATATCTGCGGAAAGCTCATTGCACACAATAGCGCAACCGATAACGTTAATTTTTGGCTAACGCGTTTTATTCAAAGATAATTTATCGCTTGGTTCAAATGCAATCATAGTGGATCGATTTTTTAATCCATTGACGATGTATATATCTTAAAAGTAGAAACGTTTAAATGCGTATTTCGATCCGATAGAAAAGAAGACAAAAGGAAATACGCACGCCAAATAACGATAGCTGAAACGCTGCTAAGACTCAAAAAGGTTCTTGCCTTGTAATTTATAATTCCGGCAATCGTCTTGACTTCCAGTAAATTCGGATCCGTGGCACGTAATTCAGCAAGCAATATATACGCCTGCTTATAGTGTCTATAAAGGGATGTGTCAAAGCACAAAAAACATACAACAATAGAACCTATCAACCGCTGCTTCTCAATCTGTTCACTAATCATATTTGTTAGCAGATCAAACAGGTAAATATATCGGTCTTGTTGATATACACCATTCTCCTAATGATGCGAAATTGATCGAGGTACTTACTTTATTGCTACCGAGGCATCTTGTTTGAGTTCTTGAAAAGTTGCCATCTTAAAGTGATGTCGAATACAAAGAAGCTGATAGGTACCCTTGGTTACAAGTTGATTTTGTCCAGCCATACGACGATATTCGGCGGAATAATAGCCTTTTGCTTGTTCCATAATCGCTGTCTCTAGTCTAAGCATTGAGGTACAAAAAACAGCGGAACTGCTTATTATGCAACCTCATGAAGTGTGGCTTATTTTATCAAGAATCTTTACGCTGTACAATCTAATCAGGGAATAGACTCTAACAAGCTTCTCCTCACACGCTCTTTCGCATTCGAGCAATTGGACTTTCTGATCGAGCTGCTGCACACGCCTGCCAAATCTGACTGCCTAGAAAGTTATCAAATTCCATTGACTGTCGCAGCATGGTCAGTGCAATACGCTAGCCTCCCAAAGCGATTTTGTTTACCTCATAATGAAGCCAAGCAAGTGTTCTGTATACTGTAGAACGAATAAGGCTTTGAGCGGAATCTCACACGCCTGCGTTAATTCGTGGGCCCGCTCAGCTGCCAACTTGTTGTCGCTTACCGGAGAACTTGCACGCCTTTGCACTAATACTAAACATAATCGGCTATCCCTAAAATGTATAGAGAAATATGAAGAAGAAGTAATTATACTTAAAGATCGTATTTTTACCATTCATCAAACCTAATCGATTAATATAGTAAATTAAGTGCATTTTTATATAATATACTATCTTATAAATATATATCAAAGAAAATGTTTGATTTACCAGAAAAGTTTAACGGGGAAAATGTCTAAGTGAATGGTTAGCAAGCGATTTCCAAGTTTTATCGTATATAAATCTGTGATGCCAAAAAGGAATTTTTCATGAGCTTTACATTTGCACTATATTTTTTATACGCTACAACAGGCTCAATATTAGTATGTTTTGTGTAAAATGAGCCACAGACATATTACCTTCCAGAAAGGTTCCGTTTGAAATTCAGAAGGTTCTGGGCAGCAAGATCCTTTCGCTCTGCAAAGTCTGGCTCATCCCAGTCGAGATCAAAGAAAAACACACCAACAGCCGGAATTAGACGGGTGTGTTTTATGAGCCAGTTTGCTTTCAAAATACCCCGCTCAACGTATCCTTCGAATGACGTGCGCTAAAACCAAACAACGATAATGACAAGAATCAATTTAAGCATTGCTTTGTGAGGGCTAAAGCCTCGGTAGCTTTGATACCCCACAAAAGACGGAAGTGCTCGTTAATTGTAACTGCATGGTTATCTGAAACTAAGGGCTCAAATACTCTGAAAATAGAAACAAAACTTTACGGAATTAAGTCAGGCGCCCTAGTCATCCAACAAACGTTTATAAGATTTTTTTTGTAGTATTTTTTTTAACATATTGCATCGGGTTTGTGTATTTCTCAAGTTCAGCTTTTGGCAATGAATTGTTCGCTATCGTTAATAATTTGAACGAAAAATCGTAGGGTAACCTTGTTATCTTATAACTGTTTGTAGACACCAAGCGTCATTACCTTCGTTTTAGCTTGAGGGAATACATGGTCGAGTGATACATTTGTGAATTGTAGTGGCTCCCGTTCAGGGGCCCGGGCCTCGGTAAACGCCTGCCAAATAGTCAAATGTTCAGGTTTCTCTAGATCCAATCCACAAAACGCGATATTGGCCCGAAGTCGAGCGACCAGCTCATTTGGCACCGCACCGATCTCCATCTCCGCACGCTTGGTTTGCACTATAAAGGGAAAAAATCAAAACTAAAGCAATTTTACCAACTACTATAACAAAAACTAGGCTCTAATTGAGCTGTGCTTACATTCTTAGTATTAACATGTGTTGATAATATCAAGTCAACGTCTCGATTTTGTTTTTAGTAAATTCAGCCTACGCAAATCGGTTTTCTAGGCCCTTCTATTGATAATTAGTCAAGCACTGCTGTGTAGCGGTCATCTTACTTAGTTAAAAACAGAACGTATAATTGAAATTCACATTACATTACCATGCATGCATGTTAGAGTTACATAATAAACACTATGTTCTGAGTATATGAAGAAGCAAAGCTGAAATAATCGTGATATGCAAACGCGAATTTCGTAGAGACTAAAGAAACGCATCAAAAACGAACGCAACCATAAACATAGTGAAGTCTGTCATTGCAATACTTGTAGCTTGTGGTAAATAAAATCGTGAGACCATTCTGCATCTTTGCCTTACTAACAATTATGAAAGCTCGAATCGCTAAAATGATGAGCAAGTTATTCGCACCTTCTTCTTTATCAGCGCAACACGTATATTTATCACCGGTTTCAAAGGTATTTATTTGATTTACTATTTTCAGAACGCATTTAGTCTATATCTGCCAACATATGTTACCAGGTAGATAAGTTCTGACAGGCACGCAACGCAATGACTCTTAACTAAAATTTGTATTTTATTTTTACGAATGAAAATGCTCTAATTCGACGAGGCGGAGTCCCGTTTCTAAAACATTACACAGCTGTCATTGAGGCGGTTATGAGCTGTAACCGCATGGGCTGGATTTTTCGTGCGTAAGCTGTTAAGCATCACAAACGACTGGTTGCCAACTAGAAACAGCATTGAGTATAGATAGCTATTGAACGGAGGATAGGTCGCCAAGAAAGAGGTAATCCACAGCTGACAGAGAACATTTGTTTGCACTGCCACAGTTGTTGCATCGCTGCTACTTCTACCACTTTGCATTGGATTATAAACACACGGCTCCAATATCACAGGAAGAAGGATTGCAGAAAATACCTACTCTGTGCAATTTACCTACTGGCGATAACCGCTCGATGTCAGAGCGAACTCATGTTTTCTCCAGCACTAGCAAATCCTTGGCTGAGAAATCTTCCTTTTTTTTTTTCTCGAAATGATGAAGAGATTTGGATTTCGAATGTGGTAGTTCGGCTAGATACCGCCAACGGCGCTGTCGGCGATGACGACGGGCTCACGAGAAACGTATGCTGGCGTACTAACGCACTGCGCGGCAAACAGACTTAAAAACAGTTGTACGATTCAGTAAAAATGTGCTTATTTTTAGAAAACAGCAAAAGTATGAGGCTGGGAGTTCATTATCATCTATACCATATAAAGCAAAAGAGGACCACACGCACTATTCCCAACTTTAACGTTAGAGGCAGAAGTTGATTTTTTTTCGCTTTTTATGTTACCCGCATTTTTGAAAAATCTGAGTTAAATAAATAGATGAGAAAAGGTGGGTTCACGTTCTAAAAAAGTATATTATAAAGGTCAGAAAAAAATACAATACCACAAAACTGAGATAGGGAAACGATGAAATGTGCAATTTACAATGTGTAGGATTTTGTGAATCCTCTAGTACATAGGTTAGTTGTAGTGGGAATGATTATTAAGCATTTAAGCTATATGGTTTATATTATTATACTGTTTTTGCTCGCATTAGCGCTGTGTTGGTAGTTTTCTGTATTAATTTTAATCTTAGATATTTGCCTTTTTTTATATTTATTTATACCTACAATAAAACGTTGTTATTTAGTTAGTTTAATCAAATATGGAAGGCATTTTCATTACAACGACCAATCATTTCTGTAAATTCTTTTCTGCCCGCTGGTCGGTTTACTTGTTTGACCGTCATTCAAAGGAACCGATGCTCTAGAGACGCAAAAACATTTTTGCCAAGCATATGAGCCTAAGTGGATAAAGATAGAATTACTATTACTCGGAAATCGATTTACTTCAGTTGTGAATGGATATATCTTCCGATAATTTTCTACTTTAACAAAACCAAGTGGTGGGGGAATGCGCTAAGCCTTCGGGTCTAACCAATTGACGTTTCCAAAATGAAGAGGACACGTAGCTAAAACACTATTAGAAACGTCTCCAAGCAATGTAAACATCTGTTGTTTTTCGGTTCATAAATTAGCGAAAGATATCCTAGAGCTGTAGGGATATTACTTAGATACGTATATTTGATAGAAAAGCTTATTTAGGATAGTCTGATACAAATGAAAAACCGGTTAATTAATCCCGCTAAGTCACAAATGTTAAAAAAAAAATAATGCGCTAACACTCCTACTACATGCACGATTAAACTAAGCAGATTCTAGCAACCTTATTGTCTGCCTATAGGACGGGAACTACGTGTTAAAATAGGATCCACGCTACACCTATTGCATACTTTCATATTTTAATAATTACTTCGGTACCACATTAATGTTCCAATTCGAGATTTTATGGGCGGAAGCTTCCCATACAGATAAAAAGTTCAGTAGCATGTCATTTACGATAGATGCGTATTCTGCTTCTCTTTAAAAGTTGATGTTTCGACCGCTAAATTTGAGAGGATCATTTGCGGCAACTTCTGCTTTCGTTTAGCTGGCGAAACAAATTGTGTAACAGCGTCGTCTGCTAACACTAAGCGGTGAATGGCTTGCCAGGGAGAAGCGGGCACAATTCAATTACCACTTAATTAAAATGTCTGGTGCTTCTAAATACAGCAACTTATAGATAGTGACTTCCGATTCTGAACCCTTCACACGATTCATTGTGACACTTTCCGTTAACCAAACAAACTGCACACGATCACGCGCAGACCTTCACTGTTCCGCCAACTAACGGTTATTTAAAGCAAGTGCGAATTCCTCCCCAGGGAACACAATCCTGGCAGCCTGACGGATCATCGTGCTTGGCTCAGATTATAACACCGTTCGTGAAGGGTAAGTAAGCAAAAGGTCTCTGTTTTGCTTTGTCTTGCCGTGGCTTAACAGGAGCACTGTTATCGTGTGATGGAGAAGGAGAGATCCGTGCAGCCGTAACACTATTGTCGGGCCGTCAGTCTATTTGTGAGTGTCTGGCATCATTTGCAGCCAGATAAACAGACACATAAATTATTCTATGTGATATATATGTGTATATTTATGTGTGCACGTAACGTGAAATGGGTACTCAAATTAGCTTTTACGACTACCACTACTTCGATACAGTAAGGAGCCCTATGGTAACGACAATCAGTCGAGCGGCTTGACGCACTGTGTCGGGTGCGCCAAGATACCATGATGATGGCAACGTCTAGCAAATAGGATTACAAACGCCTGATGAACTTTCTCAAGAAGAAAGGCGAGTGTGTTTTATGTAGAAGTATGGAACCCTAACTGCTGGTAATTCCAAAAGTCGATTGGTGCCTAGGGGTGGGTAAGCTGTTTGGTGGGTTATTTTGTCATAAATATGAATTGATGCGAGATTAAGTGCCGTCCCCTTTTCCGATACTTATTAACGCGGCTTTTCGAAGTGTAACTATGCTCACTGACAACTGACATCTGACGGCAACTTCATCTCACGATGGCTGTATGCGTTGTTGGCTGTATAACTAAACATAGGGACAGTGTACTGCTACATTCATTTCGCAGCGTGGATCGGGCCAAGCAGACCCAGAAGAGGGACTGAAGTATTGTTTACGATATACGCCAGGCTCGTCTTTTCACGCATCGAGCACCAAATTATGTGTTGAAAAAGAGGTCTAGCGACTTTTTTGATTGGCATAGGTGTAAAAGTCGGTGATATCAGCCAAATAAATATAGATGTAATTGATTCAAGAACACTTACGCAGTGATATTCTGTGCTGTGGCTTAGTCGATGCGCATGCGCGTCAGTGCAATACGGCTAGATCTTGTGGTCACAGTGTGTTGACAACATTACTGTTAACATGGGTTAGAGAAGTAGGTGGGACCAAAAAAACTTTAGTTGTTTTACCATAATGTAAATCCGGACAATGTTAATAATCAAAAGATACTTTCGCATTTAAGATGCTCCCATTTGCTTTTTCAGTATGGAACATTAACATCATTAGAGTATATTGCCATTGTTATGGAATATTCCTTTTGATGCTTCAAGCGATGTTCAGGATGTTGCAAATGGTGCTAATCAATTATGTATTCGACGTCGTTATACGACAAACCCATGTTTAATTACCATTTACTGTGCGATAAAGAGCAAAAGGGATTCGTGCATTGATTGTCATCATACATTGCTATCGTAGTTGTACGTCGGATTATTTTGTTATAGTCGGTAACAACCTAATTTAAGTGTATCATCATGTGTTTCATTGCCTCTTGACAAAGGTATGACAAATTCGTGTCGAGTGGATTGATTATTGTGAATAATCGGTCAGTCCCTCCAAAAGAAACCGAGATTTTGCGGAATTTGGATACGCATGGTTGAAGATCAGATTCTAATTTAATCATTTGATAACATGAAGTGCAAAAAGTGGTTGTTCCATAATATCTCACAAGCGTTAGTAGTACTTCGCAAAGCCTGAAGACGATAGAGCGCCTTTTTGCCCGTATCTGAGTTAAATAAAATGAACACAACGTTTAGGGCGTCGCAGAGCTGTCATGCACATACTGTCAACAAAACACAAAACTTCAAGTAAACCATCATTTAACGGAGCTTAAACTTTGGGGTAATATCAAACACGTTAGTAATTCACACAATCAGTATCACAACAAAACAAATAGTGAATTCTAGATGCTATAATAAAGCAAGACAAAACAAATTGTAAAACCAGTTAGCTTTTCTTGTGCTTTTCAGGAACTATTCAATGGGTCAGAAAACAAAGAAAAAACATCGATACTTGTGTATCGAAACCCGAAGTAGAAATCAGCCTTCTGGGACCTGTTTAACAGCTATATTAGCATTACTATACCTCTCGTTATCGATCGCTTGTTTGATGAAATCGACGGTACAATACATCACGCCACCCATTTAGGGCGCATTGACTTCAGTCTAAAGAATATAAGCTTTTTCTGAGGGGCGGCACAGACTTACTTGTGTGTAGTCAATGGCGACAGTATGCTTCAAGTGGATCTTTCGTTGATGATTATTGCACAAATTTTTACTTGTCTTGAATTTAGTTAACTGGAATCCAGTTTTTTGCTGTACTTCTTTATGATAGGTGTCTCTGAGATAAACTTCGTAATAAGTATGTTGATAAATCCTATGTATAAATGTCCGTACACTATTTTATTCAAACTATTTTCTGATCCCTGCAACGCCTTCTCTAGTTATCTCTTCTAGGGTCTTCGATCTCCCAATTTCTGCTTTTAAGTGATTGCAGTGATAACAACTTATGTTTGTACTCTGAATGCATTTTAATCTAGTGCTTTCACCTTGAAAGAAACAGAAGCACAATATCTAAGCATTCATTTTCTGTATTAAGTGATATTTTTGCCATTTGAGTGGTTCTGATGATATTCGGCTAGTTTATAGACGTAGATAGCTAAAAAGGTTGATATATTTACCGAAGTTCGTCTGACAGTAGAATCTAGATAATGTTATTGGAGATTTTGGGCCCGTTACCTAGCTCCGGACAAGTTAAGTTCCTCTTCTTACAGATACGCTCTAACACGTAAATGCGGGTGATTATCGCAGTTATTATTTTTAGAGCTAAAAAAGTGCGTAATCCAAAACTCTATGAGAGTGATCGAAAGTTTATGGATTATACGAGTATTGATCTATTCGTAATTTCTGCGTCTTTCAAATAGCCTGAAACCTGGGTGTCTTCTACCTAGATTTCCAATTTTTACGTGAGGCATCACTAAGCGGTTAACTAATTCAAGCACTTGGATTTTAGATAAGCTTCTGCGAAGAGTATGAAGCTTGAATAAAATATATCGTGTAGCAACTTGGTTGGGTGGTTTGTATATGGTAAAGCTTTTGCGGTACAACAACCACCTCATTGTATTTGCTTGCCTACTATTCGCCAGTGCAAAAGAATCGGACTAGATGCACATCAACGTACGTTGGGTAAAACAATTACTTTTATCCAAGTTCGTCTTGCCGCATATGCAAGATTAAATTTAATTAAGTTTGGTTCTTCTTGCAGGGCCTCTAGGAGGTTCAGGGATGAATTTGCTGGGTGAACGCAGCTTAAGCCTCGGTTCAATGGAGATGCGATTGAACCGAGGTGCCCGAGCTGGCATCAGCGGCTTACGGCGAGCATCAAGGGCTGCGGGGGGCTCCGTCGCTAGTGGGGTCCAACAATTAAAGGTAACACCTCAGGAACGCATGGATGGAGTGCTCAAAAGTAAGTAAAGTCTCCCAGTAAAGTGCTTGCTTTTAATTGCGATACTGGAGGGTGCTTAGTTTTGTTAGGATGCTAGCATCCACAGAGAGGCATGGCGCAATGTTTGAAATGTTCTGCATTTATCACGGTTATTTTCCTTCCTCTGATCCTGCAGCGGAATCGGATTTTGACCCTGCTCACGGGCCACGTACGAAGGCGTGTTCCTTCAAGTCCCTTTCTGAACTTCTCAGAGATAACGGCTCGATACCGTATCTTCTCCAATTTATGGAAACTCGTGGAATGCAGCACCTACTACGATTCTGGCTAGAGTCAGATATGTTCCAACGCAGCAGTCAAGTTTTACGACAGGGGCAAGCACGAAGGCCCCTACTCAGACCTTCAGACCGTAAGTGCTACTCGTACATTTTTTTCCATCTCAACGTTGGCTCCCTTCAGGCGCATTTGGGAAATGCCAAAGAACGATTTTCCAGGTTTGTGTTGGTTTGTTTTTTTTCTTTTTTAGCTCTACAAGCGGACCCACTCAGTCCCTGTGAAGACTCAGCGTCAGCAATCCATTCACCAAAGGATACATCTCCAAAAGAGTTTGTGCCTCCAGTCTACACGGATAGTAAGTACTAAAATACAAATTAATTGATATCACAATCAAAAACAACTTAAAACACTTGAAGGAGTTTTGGGTAAGTGCAGCGCACACAACAGAGCATTAATTTTAATTATTATAATTTAATAGCAACGTTTCCCATTAGTATTTTCACCTGAAATACTAAACACTGCACTCTACACTAAACCTATGCAACAAAAAAATTGTTTCACAAAGCGTCGAACTAGTCCAATGGAAGGAAATCGCCGCCAGGTGGCACAGCCATCACGCCAGGCAGACTAAAGTATATGAGTCAGCGGTGACTTATCGTCGCCATTTACTGTGCCGTACATGCAGATTTACAAGACGCAGTTTACAACGTCAGCCGAGTATAGAACGATTACATGTTGAGTGGCAGTCGTATATACGACGATCTATATCGCATATATGAACTGTTTATATAGTTAGATATAATATTTGAAAATTATGCTAGGTATTCAGCAAAACCGTCGATTCCCATTTTGTAAAACGGCATTCGTATTCATGTTGACCACACTAATTCAAATTCAGTGTGATACTAGAAAATACTCGAATGTTCATCATTAATAATATTTTCAAGATTAAGCCAGTTTGCATTACGGGTGCTCGTTCAACAGTTAGTTCCTAAACTGAGTCAAATACCTTCTCTTAGGAAATGCAAGACACAGTTGGCTTCAGTTTTTGTATCGACATCGGTATGTTTGAATATCGTGTTTATTAATTGCCAGGTATCGGCCAAGACGCTCTACACATTTATAATAAGTTCATCGGTCCATCCGCCGTTCAGCCAATTCCACTAGAGGATGGCATTCGCGCAGAAATTTTGGCCTGTATATCTCAGCCACATGTCGAATGGACGTGTTTCGCACGGGCTCAACGGAGCGTATTTGATCAAATGGAACGCGACCTATATACTGACTTTGTCAGGAGTCCCTATTACACACAGCGTCAAATCGACGTACTCACAGCAATGGCTGCTGGGCCGGGGCTCGTTGACATCTTAGCCAACGATGCGTGTCTCTTCTACCTGATGGAGTTCAGTGAAGAAATGGGCATCCGACCTCTCATTGACTTTCTTATTGTTGCCGAGAATTTCGCATCGCATACGCGAGCTGCCGACGCATTCGCCGCCGAAGAAGCGCAAAGAGATGCCATGGTCATTTACGGAAAATTCTTTTCATTACAAGCTGACACACCACTCGGATTCAGTAGTGTGATGCGTAGTCAGGTTAGTAAAAATAGGACACAGCAAGTTTCGTCACCGTTTAACCTAGTGTTTTACATTTTTCTATCAACGCACGGTACCGTACTGATTACTTTCTACTTACTCGAATTCTCGTTTAAATACGTATTCTTTAAATATGGTCGGTCAATATCAGACGTTGGATGGAGTAGCCAGGATCTATCATCGATGATTCCACCTTGGCCAACTCTGAGTGCTGAGTCTTTCATAGCTTCCGGGATTAGTGGTTTTCCTTGTGTAATTACCCCACAAGGGGCGTCGTGCCTACTTAGTGGGTGCAATTTTTTTTGTTAGGCATAACTGCACGCGAATTTTTCCTGGCCTTGAGAACTCAAATCATTTCTGGTAACACCGTTATTAGTTATACTGTTTTTGTCTTGTGTAGATAGAGGAGGCTATATGTTCCGAGGACGGTCCCGATGCACGAACATTTGCGTTACCTTATGCCATTGTTGTCCAGTACCTCGAGAACAATTTTCTACAAGTAAGTGATTGATGTTCCTACATGGATACACTTCAGAGTATGAAATCTTTTGTCATGAGTGCAAAATATTGATGCTAGCCAAAATATATATTCTAAAACAGTGCGTATGATTTATGATAATGCTACGCTACCTTTGATGTCTGTTATTAATAGTGAAATCTTTCCACTATTGCAGGCTTTCTTCAACTCGCCGCTTTATCAGAAGTTTCTCACAGAATGCATTCAGACGGTGCAACGGGCTAGTCATGGGACCAGACGGGGTCCGGAACGTGAAAGAGACACTTGTAGTAGCTGTAGTGATACGAGTAGTTTGAGTACGAGCACACAACAGGTAAATGAAAGAACAATAGCCTGATTTACTGTGATATAATTCCAAGGGACATAATGCAATGAGAAATATTCTTTACTGTATTTGTAATATATTATCATTGTCGAACTTGCCGCGATAAGTTAACCAACTCTATTTTGCCTTCAGTTTGCGGGCAGCAGATGTCATGCGAGTGAAAGCGTCTCCTCAGACCCAACAGGCGATAGTCGGTGTTTATCTTCAGATCCAACAGGCGGTAGTCGGTGTTTAGGGGCATCTGGCGATCACAGTCTTCTTGACGACAAAGTTACCTCTTCATGGAGCTTCTCAGGGACTCTGCGAAAGGGTCAGCAGGCTAATGGAGGTCTTCACAACAGGTAAAACCGTCAGCCTTGGACAGTATCACAGGAACATGTGTCACTTATTGACACATATATACACATTAGATGTAAACATAAAAAGTGGATTCAAATCAGGTTGAATGGAATATGAACACTGTTTATTAAGGCGTACGTAAGTAGTAAACGACGCGATAAATGTCATGTCTAAAATCTCAAAAGGTTTAATCCATATAAGGCCACTTTAATTCCGAGTCATCGCGCCGCATTTTTGGTTGACGCATCAAGTCGTTTTAACCACACAGTTTCTGTTTTGGCCGTAATTCAACATTTCAGACCGTTACAATTACTACACATCGACCAATTAGGGAAGCTCACCTCCGAGTTTGAGCCGGAACCTGACGGAGTAACAGTCGGGAGTGGAGCAATATCAAAATTGCGAAAGCTTGTTGGCCGAAGTGATCGTGAAGAAGAAGAAGAAGAGCTCGCGTGGGAAGCTGCCCATCAACTCATCCGTGAGGTCCATTGCCTCACGGCAACTGCCAATAATAATAATAGCACCCATAACAATAACAACAATAACCATAGTGGCCACGACAACAATGACGAGATAATTTTATGAAAGAGGGACGGCGAACGTTCAATGAAGAGAGACTATTTAAAAGAAATTGAAGAACCCTAGATTTCATCAGGGTGGATGCAAAGAGGAAGCAGATTCTCACATAAAACTAATAGGGCCGGTGAAAACAAACGGGAGAGGACCGTTAACTAAATAGTTACCCACAGCGCCTAGGTCAGTTGGCCTCGAATTACTCGGAAGAGGTGTACCGGCTGTGCGTAGAAATTTCAGTTCAAAACTTTCAAAAATAGTAAATGTATAACTGTGTTAAACGGAGTCAAGGGAACCTTAGTCACATGCTTCTTTGACCTACCAAGGAAAAAATGCTATGCTCTTATTATTGTTTGGAAATTGGAAATAATTTCAGGGAAAAGAAACCTTTTTAGTGGACTATTATTACAGCTGGAGTTTAAGTGGTTATGACTTTCAGAGCAGTTTCAGCGTTGACTATTTAGAGCAGCACCTAGCAACGGTTGTTACAGCCACCACCGTGGCAGAGTTAACGTCACTCGCCAGGCAAATGCGCGATTGGTTAGCTACCGTCGTCTCTTGGCTGTGTAAATGATCTGTACATTATGTAGAAAATACGCATTATAATTATGTAATAATATGAATAAAGATATGAATTAGTAGTATTTACTAAAAGCAACAAGAAGCAAACTAAATTATATATGGAAACAGTGTGGAAAATGAACAAATGAACAATGAAAGGCGAAGCTGTAGTGGAAATGGAAAGAGTCAAATTGGAAAACGTTTGCAGATCTGACAGTATGCGCTTCTTCCGTGTATACGTAGAAGTGCAACAAGCCGCCAGAAAAAACGTCAATTAAGATAAAAGAACCATTCAATCTACCCGCGTAGATCGAAACTGTTGACTAGAACTTATTTAAGCAATGTGAACGATGTAAAATGCTTTTGATTAGTAAAAAATGGATAATGACACTAATAATAAACGGGGTGTAAAGAAAATCCGGCTTGGGAAATGAAGAAAAAGGGGGGCTCGCGGAAAGCAAGTCAAGCGACGTAATTATTCAATGGCGCGGTGATCTGCAGGTGATATTAATACAAGGAGAAAACAGCTTAAATGTGATTTTTCTCATTCTTGTGCCTCTCTCTATTAAAGTGAATAGGAGGAGTGATAAACTGGGCACAGACGATCGTCCTATTGTTTATCGAATTTAATGGTTGGTTAACAAGTAGGTCTATCTAACATAACCAAACGCGAAAAACACTTGTGATGCATGCAAATTGCTATTTATTCTTATGAGACGGTATTTATGAGACACGATAGGCGCTCTAAAGTCTTGTATTGTAATGTTTGATTGCAATAAAATGACCTCTGATAGTATCTTCATTTTTTTTTGTTTTGATTGATCATGATTTTTCTGTCTCTTAGATTTCCTCAGATTTAATCTACTAAGTAAGAACAATCTATTGGTCAATTCAATGTTAGACATTACCTAACGGTTGAGGACATTTTATTAGAACATTAAATCTCTACATCGTCGACATCGTAATACAGACACACACCAATTACTTATTCAATTGACTATAGTAATTATCGCAATCAGAAATGTAGGTAACCCTTTTTGCAACAAAGTTGCAACAATAGGATGCGAGATGTTCCGTGCAAATTTTTTCTATACAATAGCGTGATACTTTCGTTTAATCAATATTTATGCTCTACTTCAGACCTTACTATAACATTCAATTAAGTTTATGCAATCTCATCCATTTGACTACTTTCTGTTGTAATTTTATGAAATCCTTCTTAGAGTTATTTTGTTACTTTTCTTATTTTGTTAAACACTTTCAAGTAGTATATAGTGAGTACATAATACGTCGTGAGGTGTTTACCATGACTAAATCGCTTGTAATAAAGTTGCACTCACAGTCACTAAAAACTAAGGAATGTCGACTGTGTGAGGACTCGATCAGTTTATTGTTATTAATAATTTAAACTTTGTTTCGCTGACCACGTGTCATTTCATATCTTTTTCGCCCAATATTAAGGTATCTGTTTAGGGTATTTTTTGAAAAAAATGAGCTTGAGAATATCATTATATGATACATCTACTGTTAATGAGTACAAACCGACTCTAGTTATAACGATATCCATAACAATAAATAGAACCGACCGAAGTGTTGGATGGACAGTCAGTTTTTGAATGCATTGTTCACGCTCGCCTGATTATCATAATTATGGAATAGAATAGAGCATAGGTCAAATACATTAGTAATCTGGCACGAAGTATACCCATGGTAACGACAGCGAAATAAATAACTTATAAACACATTAAAAAACGGATCAAAAACAAGTTCTGCAGGGTCATACTATTACTAGGAGCTCTAATGCCTCCTGCCCTACTAGCATCAGTCAATGACTAAATGCAAGATCAATAGACTGTCTCCCATCACACGACATCGACTTGAAGGGTGTTACTTATGACCAAATCAGGCTGTTCGGCTCATCTGAGCGGTCCTGTGACGGTGATGCTAGTGATGACACAGTGCATTCTAATGCGACATGAGTCAGGGAATTTCGTGCTGTTCTACAGTGTTTTCGCGTTATCTTATGGTTCGGGGCGTAGCGTTTACTGGACGGGGGACCTATTCTTTGCATGTTGACATTTAGATTTTGTCGGGAACAGTGAAGTCGTTGTATTGGTTGAACACTTCCACCTGAAACAATAAGCAATGCCAATGTTTTTAATGTTTGACATAAAAATTTGTAAGAATACGCCGTGCGCAATAAGGATTCGAATAATAAGGTTTCCCAGAAATGCCATAGGACATACCTGCTAAAAGCACATAGTGCATGATATATTGAGCAATATATGAGTTTCGAATGTACTTGAGAGAACTCACTCAACGACAATGAAAAACAATCATGCTGAATGAATGGCAAACTTTAAATTACTGAGTAAAGTTCTATGTTAAATACCTTGTCCTTAAGTTGTTGACAAAGTTGCAGTGCGACAGTGAACAGTACTAGCACTTCGCTCAACCAAGGAACAGAGCATTCCGCCTAAAAATTAGACCAGAGGATGTTCACTATCGTATTTAGGGTGAAACGTATCGACAACTAGGCGAAAAAAATATGTGATAAAAAGAATTGAAGCTCTTGATGATTACAAAGCTAGTCTAAATTACATGCTCACTGCTATATCTGCTTTTGGTGTGTTTTCCACGTTTTTAATATGGAAATAATCCTAGGTTTATCGTTAGCAATATAGAACGTATATGAGTAAAACTAAAATGCACCAAACGTGTCAATACAAATGAAGTCGTTGAGGAAGTAGCTGTAACATATTTTATTCTTAGAAAACATGGTACAAGGGTCGAACCAGAAACCACAGAATATTTGTTAATTTGACAACGGCAGACGTCAGCCATCACCTACGAGCATTATTCTTTAGGTTATATATATATATGGATTTATTAACATTTCTCAATAATGATAAGGTTAGTTGCAACTTAGCACGCTCACGTTCAAGATGGCAATTCCGTACTTGCCTGTAGAACATCGAATTTTTGCTGGCCGTGGGGATCTTTCTGGACATGATAAACAGCAAAAACGAGCTTGTAACTCTGGATGTAGAAGCTCACGGCAACATCGTTCGGGAGCGGTGGTTGAAGCGATTTCTACATAACCGCAAAAGCGAAAACAGCGAGCCGGAAGCAAAATATAATAATGTCAAATTACCAAGATTGTATTAACTCTACATATAAAGAGATAAAGTAGAAAAAACATTAAAATTACTGCTCCCTAATATATAAATCAAACAAGTCAGTTAGCCACTGCATTGCGCACACACGTTATTTCGTACCATATTTCTGCTCTGCATGATCTCCTCTATTGTCCTCTTTTTAGGTACTACCAGACAGGCTCTCCCACGGCCTACGCACGTCATCACGTCTGACATAAGGTTGCGAACCTAAGTCGAATGCAAAGAGAAACATGATGAAGATCAGTTTCTAAATCAACAGTACTAACCAACTGGCATATATATATATACTTAGAATCTTCCTGCTCTGACTCCGTATAAAAAAGGACTGTTTCTTGTGATATTTTCAAATAGATGAGAAGAATATTTGTCGTTTTCGTCTACATGACAATGTTCAAAACTCTTCGCTAAGTAAAAATTACAGACCTTACTGAACCGTGCGATGAGTTTTTCGCTTAGTGAACAATACGTAAACAGAATCACCTGGAGTAAATACCTATTATTATCTAAATGCGCGTGTCTGTGTGTGCGTAATTTCAGCTAAATGCGTACTTCCTGTCCAGACGTAAACTTGAATCGTCCGCCCACCCGGTTCGGATTGAGAAGATTCATAGCCTGCATGAGATGATTACCAGCATCTTGAATTTGCTGTAAAAAAGCAGATAACTGTAGTTAGCTGCAAGTTCTAAGCTAATTCATACCGATATTTAAAGTTTCTTAATTACATATGGAATAAAGCTTGTAGATCTAAGTCAAATATAAATATGAGCTTGTCCGTGAAAAGCGATCTATTGTAATAACAAAGGAAAACAATAGTATATTCGAAATCGCCTATTTAATACAGTAAAGAAATTATGCTTTTCGATATTTTACAAAATGGCCTTTAAAATTAAATAGTTTTGAGGGAATGTAGTACATATAGTATTTAGGCATGTAAATAAACAAAGCATTGCAAGGCTAAATTGGTTGTCAGTAGAAAAAATGACCCCTACCTGCAGCTTCCATTGAGCGTCATTTTGCACAATTGTTCTTTGGCTGGGTTGTGAGTGTTTTGGTAAGCGTAGACTAATGTCGGCATGGCTAATTGAGTCCCCTGTCAGAGTTGCCACAACTTTGCTCTGGTCGGCTGACGTAGCGCTGCACCACAACATATAGCAGTCGAAGCAGACCAAATAAGTTGTCAAGTGTGGCAATGAAAAAACAGTGAAGACATCTTGATAATTATTACTGCTAAGTACGCACACGTAATTGTTTAGAGTATTAGACATTAAAGCTCAATACCGCGGGCGCTGGCTCTACGACAGGAGTTACAGTTCTTGCTGTACGTTAGCATACTTTTAGCTGCTTTTCAATCAATTCGCATCAATATAATCAATTTTTCACATTTACATACATAATCATTTTACACATTTACACGTCCCGATTGTTGGTTAAGCACTAATGATGCTAAACAAAACGATTGATTAGCGTTTTCAGTAGACATTCATGGAGATAATAATTGTTTCGGTCATATGGTTATATCGGAAATAGAAGTATCTATTTATATTTTAAGATAGAATTACTTACATGGTATTCTGCATTATGAATTTATCAGAGCGAGCTTCAGTCTGGTGGTGACCGGGGATCGATAGAGGAAATCGCTTCGAGCATTCCTACCAAATAGATATAGAATTACAGTAAGCGTGAAAATTCTAGCGTACCGCTCAGCACGCTATTTATTTTTATATATGCAGATACATGTATTTCTTCAACTTCTTTTCTGGTGGTTTTAGTTAAGTTTCAAACTATACACCGAAGATCAGGCAACATTTATACTGTGTCTATCTTAAATGTTTGGGTCCTGTTCTAATAGAGCCAACTGTACATTTTCAATGCTAATCTAGACATATTCGTAGACTGAGCAAGCGTTTATGATTCACGCACTACAACCCAAATCTAGGAAACAGCCTCTGATCAGTACTATCGATAGGTAGCGCCCAATAATAGTACTCACGGCGATAACTCCTTGAAGCTGTTCAACGATATCGTTCACCTCGAATTTCAGTAACCATTCATATTCGCGTTGCTAGAACAGCAAAATAGTAGAAAAAAAGAAACAATAAAATCACAAGGTTCAATGATTCAATTGAATAATGCTATACAAATCTGCGCCGTTCGCGGTCAATCGTATGCAAATATGTTATCCAGACATCATGTGTATAGTTGGGCACTGTAAGCTCGTATTCGTATATGGCATAAATAGTTTGTTGGTTGCAGTCGATTGTGACGAAAGAGCGAGCTCCACCATCAGGTATCCTCATAAACACTCGGTCATGCAATCTTTTCCATTTCTCTGCGTTATGATACTGCATTATATTATAATTTCTATTTACTATATTTTTTGAGAATCTAATTTTCGGGAAAAACTATGCAAATACACTATAGAGACGCTCCTGCAAACAGAAAAGCCTGTGCTTTATGCGTAGAAGATTAGAGTAACATGCGCGTTTACAAAATAAAATGTTCATCACTTCGAAAAATGATGTATCAAATAATGTTAACATCGTATCCCAACTGGGTAAACACAGAACTTTGAATTATTTCGATGTTCACTATAACTTACAAAAAACGCAAAACTCAGAATTAAGCGAAAAAAAGGAAATAATGGTTGTTTATGCAGTTCCTTGATTAGCTGATTGCTAGCTCTCCAAGGGTAGCTCTAGAGCTGATTTTAAAACTGCAATGTTCTCGAACAAATAAAGTGCTTACAAGTGTTTCAATTTCGCTAACATTGCTGTTGCCACTGTTGGTAATTAGGGCGGCCCCTTCATGGTGCGCTTCTGTAGTCGTTGCCATTTTCATGCCCTGAAATCTGTCTTCAATTTTGTTACTTTGCGTAATGGAGGATATGGAATTCTACCAGGATAGGGTATGAGCACCAATAACTAATTGAGATCTGTACTTTGTTATCGAAGCCTTTCTATTGTGATTCCTGAAAGAAAAAAACTGTACTCTACTGAACGTGCACGTTGTATTGCTCTGTGTTCGTCTTTGCAGTCATCACCTCAATAGACAATTTTACTATAAAAACAGTTGATTGTGACTTGTTCGTTGATGGTAACACTGAGGGTGGTGTTCTTGTGTAGGGTAGAGCGAGGGTGGACGAATGGATGAACGCATCCCTGCTTGTCATGCGTGCTGTAGCGGGCGACTTGAACAGCAAAAAGTAAGAAAGATCTTTTTCGTCGATCTTCAGCCTTGCCGCAAAGCTTGCGACTCTGAGGTCTCTTTGGACACCGATACAGAAGTTGTGAAGTTCGTGCTTTCAACCTTATAGCCACATAACTTTTAAAGTGTCTCCCTCCGGCATCATTGATGCATTCTTCAGTAAAATGTTAGAGGGACATATGTCTGGAGGTTCGAAGTAGAAAGTCTTTAGTTGTCACAACTCATCGAATATATTAGCATTCTCTTGGCTTTTTCTTTTATTTACATGCTCTTTACCTACTATGTTGGAATCGTAGCTAAGTTTAATGTTCTATCTTCTACCGATCTTCATAAGCTCGTTTATACTCTCCGTATCTCGTAGAAGTGGTAAAGCCCAAATTTAAATAATCAAGTAAAGTGCAATTAAATGATTCTTTTCCGGCTTAGCCATAATGCCGAAGCTTCCTGTGCTTTGATTCGGATAGTGCAAAAGAATTAGACGCTTTCTAGATCCACGTTAAATAGATCCACGAGCAAAGGCCCACGAGGTACACATCACGGATGTTGCAGGACATGTTCTGGCAATACTATCTATACAGAATATAGAAAAGATATTATAGAGGCCATTTTAATCCGAAAATGCGCCAAAGCGTGTGGGCTCCATATGTTCCAAATTTCTTTTGTGAAAATGTCTCACAGTGAATAGAGACTTGCGTTCTGTGGTTTTGTGTACGGATCTTACATAGTTTAATCCAAAGCAATCGTTGCTTTGTGGAGTTCTTTCTTACAATCTTTTTACTTCCATGTTGGATATTTTATCTTGCTCTACTGTGCTACTAGTACTTTAAGTGATATATAAATAGATCAACGCGAAGCGTACGGATTGTACAACGTTACGGTAAAGCCAGCTGGGCCCACTGAGCCAGAAGATAAATAGACAGGAGGGGTGATCAAAAAAAAGGTATCGCTGAAAGGTTTGGTTACAGGCAGTGTAGGGTGATCGTGTTCCTTTATGGTGAAAACGGAACGAAAGAGAGTGGCTGTTATCAAAGAAACAAATAAACTCGGCAAACATATTGGCTTATGGTATGGTGTGTATTTTTTAAAAACGAGTTAGAATGTCATTATTAAAATGAATGATCAACTAATGTTTAAGGTTGTGAAAAATGAACCAAACCTTGTGACAGGCTTTTTATTTCAAAATCGTGATATTGGCAAAATATCTTTAAATACATATGATTTGATTATCGCAGCGAGTGTGTTTGCAGTTTGTGGGCCATTATTTAGCCGATATTCAATTTCGTTCTCGGTTTTTTTTTAAGAACAACTCACCGAATAGTGCAGTCTAAACACCGCGGACATTAGCATCAGTCGCAAAATTCAATGCACCCAGCGTAAATGAACTTAACATTGGGCCCTACAGTATAAACGTTTTATAGGGAATTAATTGTAACAGGTTACAATTGTTGGAGAAATTATTGATAAAAAAATTACGCATTTGATTATTGAGAATTCGCCTTCTTAAATACAGTAGTTAGAACCTGAAAAACCTTGTTTAGTCACATGCCGTTGAGTTCTAGTTAAAGTTCATAGAGGCATAAACCAGCTTGAATGTTTAGGACAAATTAACCTCAAAGTGGCCAAATGCCTTACTAAAATATAGATATTGTCTTAGCAAGCTTTTTAATGCATCGTCTATATATTGCGTCTTGCCTAGATGAGATTTTTTTTGTATTTTAGGAACTAAGCAACGCATTTTAAAAAGCAAACTTATAAACCGATATAATGGTGTGACAACGGAGGGGCAATCGACCAGTCAAATAATGCGGTGACCGCCACTTTAACAAACCTAGCTTTAGAAAAATGAATGAGCTGTTATCTATCGACAGATTTAGATCATGCGTTCACTGCCAGACTAAACTAAGTCGAATTTAAATTAATGTCGTGACCATGAAAAAAATTCCTGTTTCATATGTTCCTCGGCGATTAGAACATGCGCAAGCGTTGGACAGGTATTAATAAACACGTTCCCGTGTAGTAATCGACACGCGCGGGTGAGTTCTTCTTAGCATTGATCTCACCACGCGTCTGAAGCTAAAGAGTGAATTGGAAGCCTATGGGGCGTGGGCTGCCCCATTGTGGCGGCACATTCTTTGAACGGAACGCACCGCGATCCTAATCAGGTATCTCTTCACCTTATGTTATGCATAGTTTTTTGGTGCCTATTAGCCCCTAAAACGTCAGGAATCGCCAGCATCAAACGTGGGGCACAACAACGATCAGTTCGTCTGAAAACTGAACCCATTATATCCTTTAAACATCTCAGTGTTTCCTTTGCCCCTTGAGCTTTTTTTGCTTCTAACACTATCTTTTGCCGTACCCAACTTCACTCGGGGATGCGCTGAGCCGACCAGCCTATGGCGCAGTACCTTTATGCATGGCCAACTAAGGCGATGACGTTTTGTCATATTTAGCTCAATCCTGTGTCTATCTGTCCTAGAACCTATTCTCATTGAATCAATCTCTGCCGCTAGGAATGCTGCAGTGTGGCTCTGTAATGTAGTATTACCTGACATTTTTCACGTAGGACGAGGCTGGTGCTGTTTTGTTTGTTTTGGAGGTGAAGCCCGCGTCAGCATTTTTTTACAGTCAACTTTCTTCCGCCAGATGAATCCACAGACATACAGCAAGGAAGTAATTCCAAGACACAAACGCATATTGTTCACGCTACACGATTCAGTGATAGCACATTGTCGTCTATTCTATGTTGAAGACGGAACAAAGTGAATCAGCGGAGTGATCACTAGTGGCTGGGCGGTTATGCTTGTCAGTAAATCGTAGAAGAGCTTGAAACGGCTATATTAGATAGTGGCATGTCTATAATGCTTTCTTTTTCCGGAATGATAAACGTGGTCGATATAATAAGATATTTGTTCATGTCGATCAACCCTTGGGAACAAACCGTAAGTTATTATCAAAATTACTGTGATTTTCTGTGCACTTCTGAACATAGAAAGGATCAATATAAACTCGTATGGTCGATAATAAATCAATCTTCTTAAACAAGTAAGAGTATGTCTACCGAACCAAAAGCAATTTTTGTCGTTCTTTTACGTGCTATCTTGATGAAAATTGTGCGCTTGAGTAATACCTTTTATATGCTAAATACAATATATAGAATAACTTCCTCAGACGTTCTAATGTAAACTGGGGGAAAACTACTTCTTCGAGCAGTAATCTCAACAAAGACTAAAAATTTGAGAACTATCTAGATGTTGGCCTAGTACTTTTAAATAGCAGGCCACAAACTAAATTAGAAGTTGTCTGTTGTCTTCATCTTTTAAGCAGAATAATATCTGGATTGATTAATATTTTTTATACTAAAATTTTATTTTGAGATAACGAAACCATAGCAGCACATACGGAACAGCACACAAAGCGGATTGCAATAGGGACCGGCATAATTCCCAGAGAAGTTTGGGCCCTTCTCTAAGGGTCTCGGGATTAGTAGGACACGAAGCACGGTTTCGCCAAATTTCAAACCTAGAGCACCACGTGTTTTCCAGATTAGCCAAAAACGTTACTAGTGCAATACGACAATGGTAATGTAATATCTGTTTTCTTTTCGAAGAGAAAGGGCTCATGCGGGTCAAACCCTCTTGCTAAAGCATTTGAATCCCGTGTGTGCCCACTTAACCGAATCCTGCCTCATTAGGTTCTGCTAAGGTATTTGGATTTCGTATAGTGGAATATTCAAATTGGGGTAACTAAACAATTGAAGACAAGTAACAGAGCGACGAAGATAATGTAGTAGGTTTACTGATAGATGGCGAAAGGGGAATTGCAAAGGAAAACCTGTAGTGCTACTATAAAAACAGCTTTACCCAAGTGACAGAGTAAATGCAAAAAGTGTGACAGGGCAACCGCAGCAAGTTAAGGCACAGAGTTCGGGTTCAAGTCAGGCAAATTTACACCTATTTCAAGTTATATTCGCAAGAGCAATAGGTTGGTAACTTGCGTTTACGTGTATACTCAGTACTAATCATGTGCAACAAACTGAAAGGTGATGAAGTAGGCGCGAGTTGTATCTATATGTGTAGTATTCCTAGCTATTATCCTGGCCTCTATAATAGTAATATCACCGGGTGGATACAGAATGCACAATCAGGTTGGTACGATCGACTTGTAATTTTTTTTTCGGCCAAACTGACAAATGCAAAACAAGCTTCTCATTTAACATAGCTCAAAGATTGTGGCTATCGGCAATGTCAACTAGGGTCCAGAAAAACAAAGTTGTGAATCATCAGGAGGCCTACAATAATAATATGTTCGAACTATTATTTGAATAGCGGAGGTTCTCTTCAGTAACCATTACCTGCCATTCAGTATCGCACATACTAGACCCAGCTGTCGTCGCAGTAAAACCCATTTATAAGGGATACATATACATACTGCAGCAATTTAACTGATTTGTATTAATAGAAATTAATTTAATCGATTTGAGAATTGCAGTGGTAAAAAAAACGATAGATTTGACGTACACCGTGTCGTTTAAGTACAGCTTTAGAGGACTGTATCGAGCATTCAAGTAATTTGTCGTAATTTAACATCGATGTATACGCAAATCTTTACTAATGGCGGCCTTCTAAGCTTTAGGTAATCAATCTCTCAGCCACTTTTAAATGCCAATCAATGTTGACTTAAGTGTTGGCTCCACATCAGACAAATCTCAAAACGCTTGCAGTCAGCTAACCCTTACTGAAACCAGTACGAGCCACTTCGTTCTATCAACAACAATGGTTTTCAAACCGCACAATGGCTAAGATTTCTCAACGGTAGTCGTTACGACACGAAGCGGAACTATGGCGACGGGTAGCTGGCGCGCTTGCTGACACTATGTTGCCGAAGACATTGTTTGTCAAGCATAAAGCCACTAGATAGACAAGACCAGCCCCGCGTACGGTAGAGCGATGTCAAATCTATTGCTTACTAAGTGGCGTTAGAGCCCTCGTAATGGTAATCAGCAGGCTCTATGCAATACGGACAGAAATCGGCAGGAAGTATCAGAGACGAGCGAAATGAAAGTGAATATTTATAGAAGGAATACGTGTCAAGACAACGAAACGATCGGTGACAACGAAAATATTTGTAGGAACTGATCAATGAAAACGACCGCCAACGCAAAAACAGACATTATACGAAGAAGCATACATGTCACAGCTAGGTTCTAGTGGGAAAACGCTTTTTGGCATAGATAAATTGTCTCCAGCAAGAGCAACTGCAGCAGCAGGAACGAGTCTTACGTAAATCCTCAAGATTCGTAAATTTGAAAATACCCCGTAGATTCTGCTGGTGGAAAACCGTAAAGCGTAACTATTGGATTAACAATATATATACACTTTCTCAATTTGATATTCATCTCCGTATTTTTGTAGATCTGTCCCGTACGTTCTTTATGTGTACCATATTTGTTGCACAGGGGTTGTCTGGACCAGTGTGGCGCAGTGGCCTGAACACAATTGCTTTAATAACTTTTATTCTAGTCGAGAATACTAGGTACAAAATAACACAAACACATTATAACAATTCGCGAGATTCACAAGTTTTGGGCTCAATCACCTAGAGCGATTCGTGTGATTTTTCAAATACATTCTCAAAAGTAGCTCATGTCTGGTACAAAATTGGTCAGCATACGTATTATTACATCCCTTAGCATAATGTGCTAAAATGTGCCTGCATCTTGCTTTAGTCCTTTTTGCTGCGAGGTAAAGGTAAGAGTTCGACTCGAACACTCATTTTTAAAAGCTCTTCTTAGAACCACACGCATTGTACATCGCCAGTGAACTTACGAAGTGAAGTATGGTGGCTGTTTGCGATCAGCTAGATGCCTATGGTTTGTGAAGTCAGCCACCACCCGGGGCTTTCCAACTCATTGCCAGTCTTTGTCCTGTATCCTAATGTCCGACCTAAAACACAGAAACACAGTTCTATATTGTGTGCAATAAAGCCCATCCTTTATAGTATCACTTCCTCCCTTTATGTGAGTAACTTAAGCTATATATGCACTAGCTGTCCTATGAAGGGAGAGTGTTGGAGCTAACAAGGAAGGAAGAGCCTTATGATATGACAATTGAGCAAGTGATTTGCCCCAACCGTTCTGGCTTCTATGTTCATCTTTTAAAAGGGTTTTACAATATTTATTTGGTAGGACAATTGATATATAATCAATGAGTTCATACGATGGTCCTTTTCGCCAAACCCGTAAGCGTCGTTTACGCACTAATTCTGGAATCTTTTGTCAAAGCGTCCGTATAGTTGATTCACAGAATATTCACAGAAAATCGTCCACAAATGTTGTCTGTCGGAGGCGACCTATACCTTAACTTGACATATTTTAAACGCCGTCTCCATTTTCAATGGACAGCTTACTGTTAAAAAAGAAAATTACGGAAACGTTGCCTGCCCTTAGTGGCATACGCCCTAGTTCTATTCATTGAAACAAAGAAATCTGCTTTTAACAAGCCTTAGGTTGATTTTAATATAGTATCTGATGATGCTACGCGTTGAGCACTCTGGAAATATCTGTGTCGCTAGGTTGCCGCTAGTTGACATAACTAGCAGCTTAGGCAATAACTATTTTATGACTTTGCTGCAGAGTCTTCATTGCAATGGAAGAATCAGTTAGCATCGGCTGAATGAAATTCTGTTTACTGTATACGACGGTATATAAAATCATAAGATTACTTGCATTAGTATTAATTATATAAAATAAAGGTGTGTTTATTTCATGCCGGACTGCTAGTACTCTGAGACAATGCTTACGTAACTTGATTTATATGCGGCGACCTATATTTTCCCAGTTTAACAGGCTTTCACAAACCTCACTAACTGTACCGTATAATAATAATATGAACAGGCAGGTGGCGTCGACATCTGGGGTCAACATCGCGAAGTCAGTGGTCCACTGGATATAAGAGAATTAAACCCATGGCTATTTTCGTATAATATATCGTTAATTGTCTCTGCTATTACCTAATTATTTGCAATTTACAGTGCACCTGAATAAATCAGCTCCTTGACAAGGCCGCAAAAAAATGAAATAAGAAATACGCGTGGTAATAATGAATGAAGATTATGCCAACTAGAGACGCTATAATGGTCTGGGTAATCGTTCTTGCATACACAGATTGAAACTGTTTGTCCTTAGCTATCTGGTTTTTCTTATTACACATAGCAAACAACACATTTGCTCATGCAAATTGATGTTTCGTCACTTATGCTTTAATGGCCCTGTATGATCACAAGCAAATATATCATGACTGGCACTATAGACATGAGAGGTTCGATCGTTCCTCTTCACGCCTACCCAACTCTTGTTAGTATTACTACTACTATCTGTGCGTATTAGTTAGTACGCATTTAGATGCGGAGTCTTAAGAGCAGCTTATAGGAGAAGACGTTGCTGTCGGTCGAACGCGATTAATGTGATTGTAGGCGGGTTCAAGCTCCAGTGGTCCTGGGTTCCCTCCCCGCCGTAACGCAGCCTCTTCTCTATAACAGCCGCCCATTGGTGTCATCCAAAACGAAACGTCAGGGCGCTCGCGGGTATTAGCTGACTTTTCCCAGTGTTATTTTTGCAGAGCGACAGATGGGTCGGCTGATGCATTGGCTAAGTGGCAAATGAAGGCCCGTGTTAGGGGCAACGGCGTGTGCCTTAAGTTCTCGTTCTCGAGAGTGAGGAGCAATTTATCCTTACAACGATCGGCTACGCAAGAACCACGACTGAGAAAGCGACGAAAAGCGAATTGTAGGAAAAATGCTTTAAACTCCAAAGTCACTCAGGTGATATCGGAACGATAGATCAATGGTAGCACAGAGACTTCGTAAGAATCTGTGTGCGCCTATCGGAACGTTGATTTTTTGTGCTAAAAAGCAGTTCCGTACTTTTAGGTAGTATAGCTATTAAACTGCATGCACATAACGAAGTTTAATGTGTGGACAAGCGTCAACTGCTAACTCCTGTATATTGGTAAGTACTAAGGTACATGTGCATAGATCCGCCATAAATTCGTTCATACTGACGCAACATATATGGAAAACTTTATCTGAGCTAACAATGTTTTGGTTTATTTTCATTTGAGCGATACACATAGTAGCTGATGGTAACAATAGAAGCTTGTTTATGATAAAGCTTGTTTTACTTAGTGCACATAGATAGATGGACCAGTTTTGTTGAAATTGTGGGCAAAGGGTATGTGGTAGCGTCCGTTACCTCACAATGGTATCGCGCGAGAGACAACACATGGAACCATTCTTAGCGATCGTTGCCTAACTATTTTTACTGGACAGCTGTAGCTTTTAGCGTCTAATCTCATTACCGTAGCTAGAGTTTTAGACTGCGTAGGTGTTGTTAGTACAAAGCCTTAAAATTTAAATCTAACGCCGAGTCATCCAGAAACACGGGCCAGATGAGATGAAAACTAATTTTTACTTGTTGTGTCAGAATCACAGGTACATAGGAAATTTTAACTGAAGATTTCAAACAGCAACCAGTCTTCTAATTGTCACTAGGAATTAATGAAACAAGAATAGGCCGAATCGTAGGTCCAATGCAATCATTGTCGATGGCCTCATAGATAATATATTATACTAAGCATTGGAAATCTCCATGTCCCAATATCGCTTGATCAAAGAATGTGTTAAAAATATTATACAAACAACTGCCTATATATAGCTTTCGCATTTCAACTAATAGTAATGCGCAACCGGAATATTTTGGCCTGAGATAGGCATAATGTTTTTTTTCGATTCTCAGCCTATGCTTATTGAGTTCTAATTGTGTATTAAAGAACATCCGTTGTTGACTGTACGTGAAAATATTATTGACAGTTTTGGCTGAGACTTTAGCTGAGATAAATAAAATATGGATGCAGATACCTTTCGAGAAGTTACCTCAAATTGATTTATAACTTAAAGTTGCTAGTATTATTGTCATAGACTAACGATTTGTCCAAATATTCGCAGAATTGAGTCTAAAAAAATTAGCGCAAAATATCGCACTTTTACGAAACATTGTCAGTGCCCCATTGTCAATACTCAGTGAAAAAAAAAAACGCAGGATAATTACAAGATGTAAATATCGCATTTTAAATCGCAGTAGGACCTAGTAGATTTTAATACGAATCTAAAGTTAAGATTTTTAGGCTCGTTTTATGAGTAGCGGGGTGCAGCGTTAAATTGCGTTTTTATACCCCGCGCAGTGACAAAGGATGCCATCTGAGTACCAATGCGCTCCCAAGTTATCTTCACTTTACCTAGTAGCCTTCCGTAAATACATCAATTAATAGAAGAAACAAGATGGTGGTTATGTTGGCCAGAAATGTCTTCATGCAATATGGGTGTCTGCAATTACTTAAATAAAGAGTGGATATTTTTATCAATTACAGTTGTTGATCTGCCTTTAAATATGCTCTCTAATAATAAATATTGGTGCAATTAATAATAAATTAATAGTAATAAACGAGATTATGTCAGCAAGCGAGTCCCTTTAGATCATTAGGTTATTTTCTGAATTACTTAATGCAATATACGTATGGAAATTAGCGTGAAACTTGAAAAGTATATTGTATTATTGGTAGAGTTAAAACATTGAACCTCATTTGCATTGCAGGAAGGCATCACTTTTGTTGAACTTATCTCAAGAATGATAATTAATCTAGCTATGAGCCTGAGGGTCTGAAGGATATTTGTGTTTCGAAAAAGGCAAAGTATATATTTCGATTAGAACACCCGGTCCTCCCGGTGGGGTCAACATAATGGTCGAAATTGCAAATCGGTAAGTTTTTCAGGGAAAAAACTTGCAATTGTTGTGTTTCCTGCACTTTCGTAATAGACGGGATGAAATCCAACCGTTTCACCGAATGATGGAGCGGCAAAAAATAATAACGTTTTTAAAAAGCTCCAACTAATTGAAACGTTAATTATGACTAATCTAGCGTTGGATTCGATCATGTAACAACGCATGCAATCACCTCGTTTTGCATGAGCTTCACTTTTGATACCTTGTGGGAACGTGAGTATTTTTTATTTGAAAATTATTGGGCAACTTAACAATAAAATACGCTTGTTGTACTGCTGCTCTTTTGCTTCTTTCAAGTGTTATTATGTCGTCGTATCAAGATGCTAGGGCAAACCCGGTGACCTGTTTTTAGTTGAACAAATCTTCAAACTTGCCGCTTGCATTCATTCGCCGGGCATAGAGTTTGGAGGCACTGGTAATCATATAGAAATGTTATCGGTGATTTTTTTCAAGGAAACCTTGAATTTTTTCAATACCTATAGTTTCCCATTTGCCAATGACAACTCTAGAACCTTACTGCATGGCTTTTTAATATTAAACCAGTTCGTAGTAATATGACGGGTCATGTGTTTGAGCCAAAACATGCCCTTCCGTTCCAGTGCACAGATTCTATACAAAATAAATCGCGCGCATGTCAACTCATATGATTACGTTTTATAAAAACGTACCGTATGAAAGTACGATCTTCGTTCTTAACGTAAAGGTTCAAGTAACAAAAAATAATCTACTTATTTTGAGAGCTAGATGCATCTACTAGATCTTCGTATTCATTTTCTTTAAATTCCTCAGATTTGTCCTATTACTCAAGAATAAGCTTCACCGCTGGAGTGTCTTATAATCGTTCCATTGCCTCGAGAAGGGAACGAGTGCCCAGGTCCAGATCACTTGGACAGAAGGAAGTTTTTTATAGTATAATACCAAAACTAACAGCTAATAATTTCTCATATAGTCAGTATTGTAAGCGGTATAATTCTTAGTTGAATCTGACATTAACTCATCGTTTTCAATGTCTGTACATTGTGATGCCGGAGTGGACCTGTAACACTAACTCAGGCCTAGAAAAATTAACAATTGAGTTTTATTATTATTTTTTAATACGTTTTAGTTATTCTATGGAGCAAGCTTCCGTTTTTGGCCTTTGGCTAGAGCTGGGTGTCTATCTACCGCGCCGCCTTCAAGCAATGTTCCTGAATTCTAGCGTTTAAACTCCTTCAAAATGACTTGACATTAAGTCATCTTTGCGTTCGCACCGTGCCAAAAAAAAGCACTGTCGTTTCCTTCATTGTTACCTTCTACGCAGTCAGGTAATGGAGATTAAGCTCTTAATTGTATCCTAGTAAACGACTGAGCATTTGCACCACAATAACGTAATAAGCTAGTAACTAAGGAGGTGCTGCATGTTGTACATAGCCTAAGCGAGTGTCCATGGATAATCTCCTGAAGAGGATACAAGACCTAAACGATTATCTAACGCGCCTGAATTGCCAGTTTTTTTTTTTTTTTTTCTGAAATAACGTAATTCCACTAACGCATTAACTTACGAGAGAATATGGTATCTTCATTTTTAAAGAGTTTATATTCAGCTTATGATATTGTTATACCCTTAATATATTTTATATAATATATATATACTTTTAATGTCGGTCTTTGAAATTTCGTTATATATACTATTATAGCTAGCAGATGTCATTAGCTACTACAAGCTAACAAACCCGATGCGCGCAGACGAACCGGCCTATTAGTATATTATTAAAGTTATTTTTGTAATGGCCAAAACCTTGTTTCAGCCAAATTTTCGTAGCAACTATTAGCAAAATGTCACTTTTACTCCAGCGCAGTGAACGCTAATTACTAACAGTGGTTAGTTGTTTACCTATTTTTTTTATCCTATTGGTAAAAGGCCTATTGTGTGTTCAGACGAGCATGAATGAGTCGGGATGTTCCTGTTACTACCGCTGCCAATCACCTTTTTGAAATGGTCCTTGCTCCTTAAGACGCTCCTGAAAGCCGGCCTTCTGCCCTTTCTCGCCTGGATTCTTTTATATGTTGAAAGGGAGGCCCCCTCCTTTGCACGCATTTCATTCGATCCTGAATACGACTACATTGTTGGTAGGTTGAAGTCTCGTTTTCTGCTTACTAGCTATTCGTGTTGTAGACTGAGTGCTGAGATCTAAGTTTAACTACCAGTTCTTAACAGAACGAATGAATCAATATGTGGATACAGTTCCTGGCTCAACGTGTATATACGCGTCATCCTATCAAGGGAAAAGTAACTACAAGAATGTGATTTATGAGCTATATAACAATCGAGGAAACTTTACTGCTTCAAGTAAAAGCAACTCATATCGATAACCTATAAAATGACATCAAGCCTGGGTAATAGGGAATTCATTTTTTCTCATCAAATTTACTCATGTTGGTGGTAAACATTTATCTTCACCCAGACACCTTTACGGTTTTATTTCTCTTTACAAGTGTCCATATTGATTCGCATACACCTACCCATCTAGCAATGTTGCCGCCTCTATTTTCTTTAGAAAAACATTACTAGTAACAACGAGCTACCCGTTCTCCTACTCACCTTGCTACGCCTGTCTAGTTCTTTGTTGTCCAGTGACCACATTCAAAACTTAGCAGCGAGCTGCTTGGTGGATTTTGTCGCCGGCAGGAAAACCCAAAACGACAAAGCCCTGGAAGGCTTGACAATCTAGGAGGGAGCTGGTTGATGCGGGTAAAGTAACATGACGAAAGGCGCTTATTGCTACTGTCTCGTGCTTGCTGAAGGAAGCGGGGGCTCCCCACGGCTGTAGTAGTGGAGTCGGCTAGGAATCCCTTGTCCAGAGACCTTGCTTACGCCTGCGACTGCAGCGTTAGCAATAGAAGCAGCATCGACTTCCATCAAATTAACAGAAATCTACAATACGGAAAGATCGAAATGACGCGATCGATATGTTGATTATTATGCCAATGATAGTAATAATAGCCCATTGATCAGCATAGTGTATCTATTTCAAGAACGGGAGACACACGCTCGAATGATCGCCTTCAGACTCTTCTTTGCGGCGAGAACAGTTTTCTGCTGACGAAGCCGTCTTGCTGCCATAGCTTTTGCGCTTGTCCCATATACAGATGAAGTTTTCTCGGCGTTTGCCCATCATTAAGCAAGGCTTAACGAAAAGTCACTGTTATTGTAATGCTTATTATTACAGCCGAACTACTATGAGCTGACTTTCGGTGCTAACCTTTTTGAACAACCCACATACATAGCAATATCTCGTAACTGCACAGAACATGTTAAACCTCTGTAAGTTACCAGTGCAGTAGTTTTCGGCAATAAATGTTTTTTTTTTTTCAGTTTCTGCTACCGTAAGGAAAATTATCTATGATTAAAAACTGGGAAAAAAATAGCAAAGATCGGGCGCTACACGAAAGGAAGTTAAAATGACAATTCCGTGATAGCAAGCAAATTGAGATTATTTCTATTACTTAGGAAAAAATCACCATTTATTTTTTTTATCTACTACCATACATTTATTTATTACACCATTTATTATTGCATCGTCAAGATCTATGCGCTGCCGACGTTCTGTGCTCAATACGGTCAACCATTATTAGCATTACGTTGTTCTGCCGTAGTAGCGAGCTAATTATTTTTGTTAAAGATTTGAAAAACGAAAATTTTGATCATAAAGGATATACCCATAGTAGATACCGATCCAATATCTAATATGTTCAAGTAAGAAGCGCCACCAAAATGGCCTGAAGCGTAATCCCTTAGTGCTTTTTTCGTTATAAAAACTTAGCCAGTATATACTAACAAAGTAGATACTGGCTAAGTTTAGTTCGCCCTCAGTTGCTGCCGCCGAAAGGGTTTCGATCGTCTCCGTCCTTTCTGCTGGAATAAGTAATTATGATCTAGAAAATCTTAATGATATCGTCGATATACTAAAATTTCAGTTGGAGGAGGATCGGCAGGTGCTGTGCTCGCCGCGAGACTTTCTGAGGATCCGTTGATGCGAGTACTTCTCCTTGAAGCTGGAGGCTCGCCTTCGGCGCTCCACGACGTGCCTCTCCTGGCTGCCGAATTTCAAAAAACACGCGTTGACTGGCAGTACAAAACCGTTCCCCAGGATGCTGCCTGTTTTGGACTCAATAATCGGGTACCTACTGGACCTTTTTTTTTTTTTATACTTGCGTTGCGTTATCAACTCACATACTGCATGTTTTTCTACTAAAAGCTTGTACTACAAAAAAAAAAATCATTTTTTTTAGCGTTTCTTAATAAAATTACAACCACTGGCAAAGTAAATTTAGACAGTAACTTAGAATTTGATTTTTTAAAGACGATCGTTTACGACAGTGTAACGTAAGAGCAATGTACTTATTCTTCTTGTCACCCAGGCAAGGCTAGGTCTTTATGTCGATCTATGATGCGATAGTTGTGACAAAAAAAACCAAATGTAATTCAGTAAGTCAATTTCAGTCCTTGATCTATCTTCGATATATTATTATTTTATGCAATCAACCTAAAGGTACGTAGTATCTCATTAGTGGTTTAGAGATATTCATTCAAAAAAATAAGGCTCTTGAGTTGTTCGATTAAAACTGTCATGGCTATTCATTGTTTCAGACGACTGGCCATCAGGACAAAACGGCCCACGGCCGGTGCTGTACCTAGGCCATTCCCGCGTTTCTCTATTCTATAGGCAAACCTGTGATCATTACGACAGCACACTAAGTCAACAAAAACTTTTTACGCACTTACGATTCCAAAACATTGACTAAGTCTCACACGGATAGAAGGTATCCATCTTATTGTTATTATTAACTATCCTCAATTTAATACACACAAAACATATTATTTTCTATTTTTGTTATGCTTTTCAGCAAAGTGTATGGCCGCGAGGAAAAGTATTAGGCGGATCAAGTGTTCTCAATTACATGCTCTACGTGCGTGGTAACCGGAAGGATTACGATCAGTGGGACACTGGTCTGGGCTGCGCCGGATGGTCATGGAAAGAAGTGTTTCCCTACTTCCTGAAATCGGAAAACAATAGAGACCCTGATATTTTAGCGGGCGGGTACGTTGTGCGCACAGTATAGCAAGAGAACAATCGACAGGCATTAAAAAACGTACACAACATTGTTTTCAACTAAGGTCGTCTCAATATAGTCCTAGAAACTGTTTCTAAATCTCATTTTTAATCGACAAATATAGGTGTTATGAAGACTGCAGTTGTTATTGATCTTAATATATAGCTAAGCGATTAAATCTTATAGCCACAATAACCCTTGATTACTATAATTGACCTGTTTTTATTTTGAATGTTGACAGCTACCACGTGACGGGGGGTCCAGTAACCGTAGAGCGAGCCCCATTCCGTACCCCGTTAGGAGAAGCATTCGTGGCTGCTGGAGAAACTCTGGGTTACCCTCGGGGAGACTATAATGGTCACTTGCAGACCCGCTTCGACGTTCCACAGGGAACCGTTCAAAACGGCAAACGAGTTAGCACAAGCAAAGCATTTTTACATACTGCACGCTATAGGCCGAATCTGCACATACTCACTAATGCTAAAGTACTTAAGGTAAGTTTTATGATCGTGTACAAGAGAAGGCTATTTACGTACGTAAATTCTCAAGTGGATTTATTCGAGTCGGATTTGAGCGTATCTCGAAATTTCAAATCATGCTATTAGCGGGTGCTATGTTTGGACTGCATCGGGTTCCGATTCATAGGAATCGTAAAAACAGCTTAACACAAGTAAGTGGAAGGTAGCATGTGCTTGTAGCTTCTTGAGGCAATTAAATGTCCTATTATTTCACAGCTGTTACTTGAAGGGAGGCATTGTATTGGCGTTCTGTTTCGTCTTCGAGGCCGTCTGCGAACGGTGCATGCCAATCGCGAAGTTATCCTTTCTGCTGGCTCCATCAATTCACCGCAAATCCTTATGCTGTCGGGAATCGGACCTGCTCAGCATCTTCGATCGCTCGGGGCAAGTACAGTCTGTATACCAGGTAGATTGGTAGAAGCCCCGTTAATACGTCCGTTTGTATATTACGGACGTATACCATTAATAAATCACATTTGTTACTAAATTTGTTCGACTGTCTGTCTGTCCGATTGCCTGTCTCTCTGTCCGACTGTTTGTCTGTCCGATTTTTGTCGTTCGTACTGTCAGCTAGTGAAAGATGATGACGGCCGCTCAAAAGCTTTTTTTCCCCACCTGTCAAACACATTAAAATAAATGTTAAACGGTTGGCCTTTACTTCAGTATACCAAAAATCAGTTAAGATATTGTATCTAATCCTGGTCTCCTGTGCACAGAAAAGCGTTTAATAATGCCTCCGGAGCTAACTTCGATGGTTGTCTATATCGAAACGAATATATAACAAAGAAAATAAGTCAGTCCAGCCAATAGCCTCGTCCGTTTGACTCCATTAAACCTTTTCCTTTACCTATTGCGGAATATATTCTATTAATATTAATCACTGCACGATGGATAGCTCGCAGTATCAAGGTCCGAGTAGGCTTTCGGAAGACGTCTCTGTGATATACGTGGGCTGAGTCGACCATCTTCCAACATAACGAACTTGCATATAATCCAATAACAGGCCCTATTGTCGAACGTCAGTCGCAAGACGTATAGTGAATAGATCATTATTAATGTGCTCCTCGTCAAATACAGACCATGTGGTGTTTATCTTGCTTGGCAGATTCCGGTAGTCATGGACCTTCCAGTAGGCCGCAATCTACATGACCATATTGGGGCTGCTGGGTTAAGTTTTCAAATCAACCAGACGCTTTCAGTCGTACGCAAAAGAGTCGGCCTTGATAAGGTAACTAAATTCAAGAGAATCAAGTCCGTTTATTTACTTTGAAAATATATTACTAAAATTATTACAACTAACTTGCTATTTTTTTACAGCTTATGTATTATAGTTCTAATTTTTTTGTTGTTTTTATTTCATTTCTTAGGTAATCCAATATATTTTTGCCAAGGACGGCCCCCTGACGCTGCTGGGTGGTGTTGAGGGGGTCGGCTTCTTGAAAACAAAATATAACAATGACACTGGAGATTGGCCAGACGCCGAAATCCATTTTATATCTTCCTCGCCAGCTGGTGATGGAGGATCTACGATTAAAAAAGTCATGGGAATTTCAGACAAGGTAACTACCTATGTTGACTGCAAGTTATTTTCCGCCAGTTTTTTAAGTAGGTATCCATAACGCACTTTGTAATGCTTTACGTATCGTTAACGGAAAGATGCCTTACCCAACATATATTAAATTTGTTTAAGAAAATCCAGCCATCGATACCATATGTTCGATTGAAATGAGTCTGGGCACACTTTAACCCGTTATTGTTTCATATGTTTCAATTGCTTGTTAGAGAAATCCTTTCTCCGGTTCTAAATACGGTTCTGGGATACAATGTTTGAGGTCGGCCAGCATTGTTAACGTATATGTACCGTGGACGCTGATAAAACCGGCTTGTTAAGTTTAAAGTTGCTTGCATGTTACTTACGTAAAATACGAAGACTGACTTCGACAAACAAATCTGGAAACTCGACTTTGTATTATAATTTATACATTTATGTATTACGTTGCAGTTTTTCGAACGTGTATATCGACCCTATTTAAACCTTGACTCATTTACTCTATATCCAGTGCTTTTGCGACCTCGATCTCGAGGTTACGTAAAATTGCGTTCCTCAGACCCTGACGATCCGCCACTCATCAATCCGAGGTACCTCACAAAGAATGAAGACGTTCTTACCCTCGTCGAAGGTACACCTACGGATAGAATGATTTTACATCTGGATAGGTTATTATGTGCTATAAATGTCCTTGTGCCTAGCCTGAGTTCAAGTGCAGCTAACGTCTATTCTTTCGCAACAATTGGAGTTCTTTTTGCATATTTTGAGCCACTTAAGTTCTTCGAGCAACTTCAAGGAGTAGATGTTTGTTACATATGACGTTGCAGGTTTCCTCGAAGTAATTTTTAGCACCAAGAGATAATGTAAATCCGAGAATAGGCCACCGAAGACACTAGTTTGTTCAGATGGGAACAGGGGTCTTCGGAAAGGAGCAGCATAGGACGCGCTGCAGCCTAATGCAAGAGGTAGCAGAAGGCTGGATTATAAGTGTCCCTCAGCACCTGCCAAAGCAGTCTACACAAATTTTCGCAGTCCCTCTAATGTTATATGACGGTTGGTAGATCAGGAGATCAGATCATTTCGCAAAAATCTCTACTCACAAATCATTTTGTTTATTTTAGCGATGAAACAATGCTTTGCTATCGGCATGTCGGAGCCATTCAAAAAATTCGGGGCTCGGCCATTCAGCATGATATTCCCAGGTATGTTTAGTAACGAGATTCAAGTAAAACGTATTGTCTCCATCTGAGATTTGGCGCCTTTTTATCAATGAAGTTCTACGTGTGAGCCTGATTACTCAACGGCACGTGCTGATCTAGGTTCCGAGTTGGACGTAGACATATTTTTTCATATTGTAAGGGGCTAGGCGTCTGAAGCAATGTTCAACGGCGCTATCGAACGCGAAACTTGAAACGTTTATTTTCAGGTCGGGTAACCTAAGTTTAGATACTACCGCAGTAGGCTCATATGAGCAGCAAATAGCGATACCCGACATCAACACTTATGTTAACGTACCTTGTACGACCTCCCGTTATATCATCGCTCAGTGTTAACAAAACCCAAAATCTGTTACTGACACTATTGCTGCCACTTTGTGTATTTTTTTTTTATCGAGATTTAGATAATCGATGATTATGTAACGATCACTTCTCCCTTTGCTCGTCGGCATGTTTAATAACAAAACCGTCTCGGCTTACTCAGGTTGCGAAATATATCCGGTTCGATCGGACAAATATTTGGCATGTCTCGCTCGCACCTATACCGCCACAATATACCATCCAGTCGGAACCTGCAAAATGGGTAGTCCACAGGATCCCAGCACCGTGGTCGACCCTCTTCTTCGGTAAACGTTTTTTGTTTTTTAGTGATACATACTTGGGGTTGATTACTAACGACGAATTGTAATATACTTTAAAACATATATATTTTTTTTGATGAATAGAAATTATAGAACGCGTTACTGAGTGATTTATTCATCCTGGATGTTTTTGAATACCAATGCATAAAATTCAATCACTGTTATTTTATGACCAATTTTCTAAATAAAACCGGACACTACCGCATTTGATGGCATTGCAACGGTATGAAAACATGAATATTTGCGCGTCGCAGGGTAAAAGGCATTAAGGGTCTACGAGTCGTTGATGCTTCTGTCATTCCAAAAATCCCTTCAGGCAACACGAATGCGCCCGTCATTATGGTCGCGGAGCGGGCCGCTGACCTTCTCAAGGTACAGTCACCTATAGACCACCGATTTCCGTTGTTGGTAACGTGGAAGCACATAGGTAACATATAGCTATCCAGGAGTCTGCAAGAGACAACTAAATACCGTCAGTCAGATCGTGGCATTTATTGCAAATTAAAACTAATCTGTTTTCTCATGTTACGTCTTAGTTTAATCTACGATTTACTACTGCGATTGTTTTTCGTTTGTTGGCTTGCAGGGCATCTTAAGTGCACATAAACCCGATGGGTCCATTCGATATGTGCCACATCGCATGGTACCGCTTGCGCTGCAGGACAACTCGCGTATTTAAAACCGACGCAGAGAGACGTCGAAAGGTACGAAGAGCGAGCTAGGGTACGCTGTATTGTTCTCACCGGGACCAGTGTTTATGTCCAGTGGTTTTCGAGAGAGTGACAAAATGCGGTATCGACTGTGGCACGATTGGACCAATATAGATTCTTTGCGCGTCACGGAATTAGTGTTGACCATCTTATGAAATAAATTATTGTGAAAGTAGTTCAAATCGCGAGATGTGCTTCTTATCTTTAGACTAACCTTAGCTGATTATATGCGTATGATCACTTTTAGTTCAGGTGACTGTATGGGACAGGATAAACTCCACCAAGCAGGGTCCCTTTGTCTACTACCCTGTTCTGATTTTCTTTTTTGAGAGACAGCCCCATCGCATCCGTTTGACTTTCACATGCAGCATGTGTTCAGTTGTTAAAGCCATCAGGACCCTCTTTGTCGTTTTGGTACGTCTTAGCGTAAATATGGGCAAATAATTATAGCTCTCGGACGTATTAGGAGTGACCAAACATGTGTATTCAGTGTCTACATGACGATCCTAATTGCCAATAACTATAATGACGTCCGTCCTAAAGCTAAGTCTAATGTATGCCGTTTGCCAAATAGAACTTAAGAGCTGCGGAAATAGCAGCAGCACTTTTACGGTCCAATTTATTGAAAATCACGGAGTCTGATCGTTTTGGTTTTTTAAGAGTAAAAGCTCTAATTGACTTTTCGATGCTACTCGTGGGCGAGCCGCACATGAGACCATTCTGTCTTCAGGTCGACTTGTTTGTTGATTCATCCAACGGGTAAAAGTGCATGTGTACCCTCTCTTTTGGTATACGTTCTCGTTTCATTTTTCCTACCCTTTCCCGGAAAAAATATTTTCTTAATATTATTATGGCACAAACGCTCATTGAATTATATCGCCCTAAAACTAAATACGTCCAAACCGTTCGTCGTTTAGCTTCTTAGATACTTTCTTTTTTTCCTTTTTTTAGATACTTTTTTTAACTAGTTGTACAAACAAACGATTTGGACATTTCATCATCTATGTTGGAACGTTTTAATGTGCCCCCTTTTTTCTAGTTGGTGGTCCAGCTTCTGCAGTTTAGCTATTTCTCAAAGGGGACGCATTGCCGTTGCCCGCCCTTCGCATAACCGTACCCTTACTCTTTCTCGAAGACACGTGCCTATCTGACGGATGAGTCGTAGCTGGTTGCATTTCTAAATCTAGTCTAAAGCAGTGGGCGGAACTCCGGCTTGTGTATGAATGTTGTATATTGCTCTATGTGTTATGTTAGGACACGCTTTTACAAAAAAGTATAGTTAAAAAAAGCTACACCAATGAGAACCTGTAGTGAAGTTACGTGAGCTTGTAGTCGTTGGACTGGATATACACTTCGAATATAAGTTGACTAGATATTATCTAGTTCTTGTGATTTAGACAGATTTTCATTGCGTTTAGGCGAGCGTGCAGTGGGTGCGCTGTTCGGACATACGACGGTATGTCTTGGAGCCGGAATCTCGTAGTGAAAGCCTATTGAAAAGCAATTTTCTACATTCATCTGTATGCGGTCCTGAAAATGTGAGGGCCCCTGTTGTGTCGGCGACCTGATAAGAAGGTGAGAATCGAAGTTGGAGGAATCAATAGTTTCTACTGAAGCCAATATAGCATGGAAGTTGTTGAAATAATTTTTTGAACGACCTCATATTGATATTCTCCTGAGTTGAATGTCATGTGAGTTGAAGCTTTTATCAGATGAGCTTTGATAGATTAAATACAATAAGAGATTGTTCTAATATATGAATTTAGCGGATAAAACGAATGCCAATTTCTTAAGTGATCAATGCAGATACAGGTAATATTGTTGTCATTGTCGAAAATACATATCTAGCCCACAAAAAAAGTACAGGACAAAAACTATCATCTTAAATTGATAGTAGTTTACCACTTTACATTTAATAACGCTATAATAACTTACGTTTTTCTATTCGCCTCAAAATACTGTAGGATAAAGTGTGTGTTGAATTGGAAGTGAAGTGGAGTTCGAAAGCAGAACATGCGCTACAAGTCGAGGCGCTTAGAAATGAAGTACATAATGCACTTTAGGCTATAGATTTCATTAAATACACTAGTAACTTGAATATACTAATAACGCAAAAGGCGAGCGGAGAGAAGAAAAAAAAAAAGAAGGATAAACACTCGGTAGAACGTATTACATACTGTTCATTACGTCGTCCAAGACGTGACAATACACGCCGGCGAAATACAGCAGAGAACAACACGGCAATATACATGATTTTCGCTTGCATAGATAAGGCACATAAAAATACCCTACTCTCATAACTGGGCTGGGCTGCGCTGCACTTTATATGGGAAGGGTTTAATTAACAACCAATTCTCGTCTAATTAATTCATTAGTAATAGTTAATTAATATAGTATGCTTTCAAATATAGTATTGCGCTAAAATAACGAGCTTCCATGTTTTCTATCACGAAGAGATTCCTTCTTTAGCGAAGCCTTTCTCTGGTATCGATGTGTACCGGTGGTAGGATAGGTGTACAATAGTTGTCGCAATGCGACCGTCTATAAACCCCGCACCTCGTTTTGTTATATGATTAATGCAAAGTTTCATTGAGAACTGTAAATAGCAATAGAAACTCGTATATACATGACTCGCTAGTCATGATAATGCTCGCTCATTCACGTTTCGATTTTGATACGTCCTTCAGAGTCGCGTGGTTAGGTAAAGGCATTATTTACCAACGTTTTGCCTCGTGACCCACAAAACACGAATACTATTCATGGTTTGTGACTGAGCCAGATACAACGGTGTCTAGACCGCATGTCTAGCGGTACATCAAATATTCTGCGTTGCCGCCCGCTGCGCACTCAAACAAGTGGATTATCATCTTTGGGACCGAATAATTTCCTAACACGAAAGGGTACTTTCGGGCTAGCCTGTACAATAGAAGTACGGTAAGAATACGAACGATGATACATACGGTGTTGCGCCGACGCCTTTTGCCTAGGCAATGGTCATAAATAAATAGAGAGAGTTGCTTTCGTAATGGTTGCTCACGGTGAAGGTCGTCTTTGCAGGAAGCAGCAGTCTTGTATATATATATATATATTAACTTGTTCAAGCGTCTATATATATAAATGCTTGTTTCGTTCACAACATCAAACAAAGTCGTCATCTTCCATACAGAGATCAAACTCTATTTTCGATGTATATCTTATTCAACAGTAACTTTTGCTATTTTTGCCCTTGGATACTTTAGCCGACGTTCAAGATTTTTTAAAGCCACGTTTCGATATAGGGTAACCCGAAATGAGCAATGTCAAATCAAACGAACACTTTACTTGCATTGTTAAAAACGATATACGTCTGAGAAACAAATATTCTCTATATTTATCTAATTATTGACAAATTGTTTTTTAATTGTCGTCTAAATCTTTTCTTTCTACTGTAACTCATTGCAGTCTGTCGGCACGCGTGGCCAGTGGAGTGAGAATTCGCTTATGCCACTTGCAACCTCTTCCTAATGAGTAGCTTCGCAATCCTCGGTGCTTCGTTGACTTCACGTAAAAATTCAGGCCAGCTAAGATAGAAGGCCTGTAGGTCAGTTTCCGGACGACCGGCCGTTATCTACGACAGCAACAGTTGAACCTCATTTCGTCATGGGTAGTTCCAAACTACGTAGCAAGATTCGTGCACTGGCGTGCGAACATTGGCTTATGCTCATAGCCGTTATCCTGTTTTTACTAGCTCTTCGATGCCCCACAGGCTGGGGTGTGTCCTACACGTCTCTTGATGATGTGGTGTCATGCGTGCCTGTACAAGGCCACTGCGAGCTCATCCCTAACAGTCGCAACTATGGTCCCGTTCGTCGGATAGTTAATGAGGCGTACCTGCGATCACTCGAAAGGCGACTTAACAAACATTTTAATAAAAGCGGTCTATCGCTAATACAACCGGAAGGCTGCGAGCCAGCATATCGCACAGCCATTGTGGTAAAGCAATAATAATGATCTCGGTTCATAAACGACTCAGTCATAATTGTTACTATCGTTATAGACACAAAAGCAAGAAAGCTAACTTTGTATATTTCCAAAGGTACCTTACCGGAATCGTTCAGAACACCTCGAATTATTTATTCAACATATGCATGACTTCCTTGCCGGGCAAGGTATTGCGTATGCGATATACATAATTCAACAGGACAAGGAAGGCCAGTTCAACCGAGGGATGCTATTCAATGTCGGCTTCCGTGAGGCACTTAGAGATTTTGACAATTTCTGCTGTTTTATTTTTCATGATGTGGACCTGCTTCCGGAAAATCCACAGGTAACAAATTATTCGAATCATTTGGTAAAGTTTTGTTTTCATGATGATTGTAGTAATTTTTGCTCTGATAAAAATGAAGGACCCACGGAGTACAGATGAGGTTCATGCTGCATGACCATGCACTAATGAAGAAGTCTGTGTTCCGAATTAAATGAGATTACTTGGATTCTTAAATTACAGAATGCGTATGCATGTAGCAGCCATCCACGGCATATGTGCGTGGCAATCGATACGTTTCGTTACGTCGTACCATACAGTAACATCTTTGGAGGTGTGGTTGCTATGCAACGCGAACACGTTTTAAAGGTGAAGCAGTTTTTTAGGACTTGTTTCGTTTTTATTTCGTGCAACGACACAGGACAACCTGTGGCATGTCCTGACGATCCCTAGATCTTTTAACATAACAAGTCTACAAAATATATCTTTTGTTACAATGTTGAATGTATGCTACAAATCGAAAGTACGTCCAGGCAATTACGAAACTTATTTTAAGCGGCCTAATGAACTGTGTAGTAAACTATCACTTTCTAAAATACCTACTGTATACAGATTTTTTCAATAAGGCGATCAAAATATCTTTTATATATTTGCATAGATCGTATTTAGTCTTTAAAGTAGTCATAAATTTATTATCAGCATCAGTCTTCGGGGGTTCGTTTGATTAGCGTTGCCGGTAAGGAACGTTTTCCTTGGAATTTTGCTAGCACCAGGAGAATATGCTTTAACGTCCCGTATTTCAGGTGAATGGCTTTTCCAATCGATTCTGGGGTTGGGGTGCCGAGGACGATGACTTAGCTTTGCGTCTACGTCTGGCTGGTCTTACGATCTCTCGTTGGCCGCCTCATATATCCAGGTATTTTTTCAGCGTCTATCCTAATATCCGTGACCCACTGCGCATGCCTAATCGCCCCGAGTACTATGTATATATATATATATATATATATATATATAGATAATCTACACCGCAGTTTTATACATATGAAACTTGTTCCAAAAGCATAAAGCAGCTCGACATCATTTTGTTGTACGGATTTTGTTGTTTGCATTCGCACTGATAGCGTAGTAAAATGTATACATTGTGCTACACTGCACGACTACGATGGCACATCGTTGTTCTTCTATATCAGCCAAAAAAAATTCTGTATAACACACAACGTTGGATAGGTACAGTTTAAACCGAATCGACGGTCCAGTTTATAGATTTAGATCAAGTATCCTAATATATACAAATGTCTGTATGTTATCAAGGTATACAATGTTAAGCCACGGCAAGGCAACACCAAACCCCGGCCGGTTTTCTCTGCTGCTAGAAACCGAAGCCAAATGGAAATACGATGGTTTAAGCGACCTACGCTACGATGTGCTCTCGATCAACCGAAATCCCCTCTTCACAATGATCACCGTTCACCTTCACAAGAGCCTTTCTAACTGATCGAAACGCCCATTTCTTACCGAATCTTGCTAGAATTCTTCACGGCTTTCCGTATAATAGCGGTCGTTATAGACATCAAGGCGCAACACCATATCCAGTTCGAACTTTCTCTGTAAATATGTATGGAGCGATAGAGAAACGTGCATAAAATTGTCGTCAGAAGCTACTTTTTTGTATTCGTTTTTTTTTTCCACATACATACACACGTATTTGCTTTCAGCGCGACAACGAGGGTGATTTTATTTGGTTCGTAAACGTAAAATGTTAGTAAACAGATTTGTCAATCAAGTAAGTTTGGCGCCGTAACAGGACGTCGCATAGGAAATTTGTCCTATTCGTTTGTTCGTTTTCTGTTCACGTTTGTGCCTACGTTAGCGGCATCGGTAAGAGTCAGGATCGCAAACCTTCTTCATACGTGAACATACGAGTAGCGTCTGACCTCTGTGATGCTTTCTACCTTGTCGATTCGATAGGAGTTACACGACTGTCTATAGCGTATTTTACTTTTGACAATAATTCAGTGGCGCTAAAAAGAAAATATAGATAGAAAAGGTTTCAAGCCTCGAAAAAATACGCCAACTACCTAAATCTGTGACTATCAACGGACATCGAATGATTAATTAGTTACTATATAATAAGTCATGATGCTAAGATGACGAAACGTGGTAGCTGCTTCCTGTACTGAAAATATCTCTAATTATTCATATGCCTACTACAACTATTTAGAAACTATATAGTAATGAATCCACAATAGACGAAGGAGACAGCCCAATACCTCGACAGGCTGAGGGCCTACTTGATGCGGCAACGGGGTGGATAGCGCTGCGAACCCATGATCATAAAGGCCCGAGTTCGTTGAAATGTTAGAAAACGCTGGCCAGCTTTTACGTAGAAAGAATACGTCACCAAATTTTACATGATGAATCCCATTGACGTAAACCTTGTGTGCCTCTTTAGTTTTTGTGGCCGGTCAGCGCGATATTGACTTCATTTTCTTACTATTTGCTTCAAAGGCCAAATGATAAAATTTTAATATCGGCAAGTCATGATGACGTCAAGTCCATTTTATGACTTCCCAATGTCGTAATCATTCAACTACATAACTATTGCCATTATGAAGTATTATACAGTAATAATGTGATTGCACCATACTGCAATTACTATAACTTTTCTTCTCACTTTAGCTGATTCGAATTTGAAGTTCACTACATACGTACAAATGCCCCCATGAAAACATAATATAAATATGTATATTAAGAAAATTGTCCGTGTACGTCTTAAACTGTATAAGTTCTATACACGTAATTACTGAGAGGGTTAATAACTGTATTTGTTGATAATAAAACGAATACTTTTTGTTCACTCGTGTTATTATTTTTATGTCTACATAGATTAAGGCGGCTCTATCGAAGCTTCACGCGTGCATGAGTCGGTCAGGGGGACCTCGACCAAAAAATAATGAATCTCCTGAATGTGGTGATTTAATTAAAACCGAATGCGTTGAGGTTACTATCCAAGTTTCAAAGATGTCTTCATTCTGTTAAGGCATTATCTGGGCAAAACCGGAACGATTTCCAATGGTTTTCTTCAATTACAGAGGTAATTTCTAAGATTCATCTCAATTTAATCCACAGATCATGGGTACTGCACACTAACAACAATAGAATCAATGCTGTACCCCTTAGGTTAGGATCAGAAAAAAACTTCGCGCACCGTTGCTTTTAGGAACCTACTCTATTTTGCACCACGACGTTCAGTATTTGTCTTTGCTCAAATGGCGAAAATACGTAAATTTAGTAAAATATTGACAACACATGTACTGTTAGAAGTTCACACAAGCCCCTACTCGACCAAAAAACAGACTATTACGAAATAATAGATCAAGCCCTATTCGGTGTTTACCATTTACGTGCTCTTAAGAGAATATGACGTTTTCGTACACGATCGTATGTCGATCCCGGTTAGATCCTTTGTATCATTTTGTTCGAAAACAATTTATATCAATTTGTCTATCGAGTTTCTAACGGAAGGACCCGTTCGTCCCAGAACAAAGAGATACTTAGGTGGGGTTGCGAATTTTCCCACTGCTTGAATGGTGTTTGGCGTATTTACTTTTAGAATATGTAAACACGCTCATTATCTAAGGGGTTCTGTCAAATTCAATGTATATATAGTTTGTATAACATTTAACAGATAACGTAGCTTGATTCTGTCAGTAAGGGTATTTTCTACTTACAGCACTTCAGTTGAACGCCCTCGGGATCGAGACACTTCAATAAAAGTTAATCTGTCTTCCAAAACAAATCGCTTCCACCGGTGTAACCATAACAGTTTTACATTGGCTAACCTCTATCCCGTTCCACCGGAAAGCAAAATGCAGTCAGTGCGTATGATATGGAGATGTCCCATGCTTAGTGGTCCCGTAACTCAATCTCGTTGAATTCGATATGGACGGTCGGAGCACGTGTCCAATGAATAATCGAAAAAAAAACGGGTTGCATTTGTCATGTTTAGCTTGTCTTGGTTGGGAAACGAGAGAACACAAAAACTTTACATGTATCTATTATCGAGCATGGCCGTCCACTGGCGGATTTATGTTGACATATGTTATTTCTCAAACTGGACGAAGATGCGAGTAGTGTATCTGCCCCCTACCGATTATCAAACGGATATCTCAAGGATGGTTTGCACATATTTGAGTTCGAATATAGATGACTCTGGACGTTGGCATAACCATGCCAATGGCGCTTGTCAATGGTACACAAGATTTTCTTGTCAGGGGAAGTCATTTTTACAAGGGATACATTCAATTCTCAACACTCCAACGAATGTTCCGTAGATACGTGGGAAGTAGCTCCAGTTTGGGAGATGTATATACGTGGAGAGAGAGAAAGTAACTGCCAATATGGGCTAAAATAACTTGAGTTTTGAAGATGCAACGGAAACGATCACTCGACAAAAACATTCAAGGCTGACTCGCTCTACGGGTGTTTCGGATATCATATATTTTGAGCCCAAAGCTTACACCCAGAGTTGGCCTCTTTTGACGTCTGGATGGTCCGAATGAGCTAAAGCTGAAGAAATTGAACTGAATACCCGTTTTTTGACCGTATAAAGCTTTGAAAACGTATTACATTTTATGTTACGTTCAGATAAGCAAGACAGTAATATATGTCCTGCTGCGAGCGTATATGTTTTTATAAACTGCAGCAATCAAGTTCAAGACCCTTCGGCACAGCAGAAAGATGCCAGTCTTACTGGTTGTAGGGTTCGACAATTGGGTCCCTAAAGATGGATTATTATGAGATTATTGCTTGGCTCTATTAGCATCTGCAATCGCGGCATCGACTGCAAAAGATCTTAAGCTAGTGTAGATTTTCTTCCTGTATTCCTGGACGCCGCACAGTTTCGTTGGCTTTACGACTTGTCGCGTAGCTTAGCTTCCTTGATGAGTATATTTCCTTAGAGATTTAAATAAACAGCGTTGATTCGAAACCTCTAACGATGATGCCCCGTTACAACTTCATCTTTTTCCGGTGGTCAAATACGCCCGAGCTTTTACTAATCAATGACACAGTACCCGGCACACGTAGTAGCCTGTAATGCAGTCTGTCTACTCCATTGTCTATAGCTAACTAAAGGTAAATATGACTACCCCTACATGATACCTATTCAGTTGTGACATCAGACGGCCCCCTAGATGAACGTGCGACCGTCAGTGTCCTCTGGTTCCTTGACGTCGAGGCTTCATATCGGTCTACTGTTCATTTTATGAAATCTCTTGTAATACATTCAACAAAAATCAAATACATCTATGTACATATCTAGGCGAGGCCACTATTACTGTTTAAATAAATGGCTACCAATAACGGCAATTCTTCATGACCCACCAACTTTTATGCGGGACCAGTCGCTCACTGGCTTTTACTATTCCTCCTCCTGTCGTACGCCAGGAATTTTCTAATGAGAGTTTCAGGAAACTAGGACTGCGCCATGTTGTGCTCGTATTAAGCCTGTTTATTTCGTAATGGCTGGTAGCTTGACAAGAAATACGCTCGCACGCGTCGTGACTGCATCCATCGTAACGTTCCAGTTACGCATCTTCGAGCTTGCACAAACACTAAAAGAAGCCCTTAATAAAGTCGATATCTGACTATCGTTGGATTTAATGTGTAGAACCTCCATAGCTGCACAGCAGAGTACCAAATAACTGTATACGAGATGTTACTAACTACGTCAGCTAAAAAGAAGGTTCAACGCAACCAGCCTTTCGATCGAACCACGGTTCTGCTAATCTTCATTCGCAAAATTTCATAACGTTACGACGGGCCGCAGCCGCAATGTCTAGTATGAACTGTTTGTCAGAAAGTTCGAGACGGCATCTCCGCTCAATAGTTGGAATCTACGTATACATACAACCGTTTTGTTATAGACCGCTGATTCAGTGACATGTATACTATAGTACTTTGTCGTTTCTGTCCTATTGAAATGGAAATTAAGAATATAAAATCGTACCTACGAGCCAATTGACGCCGTGACGAATCTACGTCCGTTTAAACAACGTCGGCTCCGTTCCTTTGAAGAAACATCAGTCACCAAAATGTCTAGTCAGTGATGAGTCAGATCGTGCCGAGTGCGTAAACTGTCCGTTCAAGGACTTTAAAAACGAATCGAAGTGACCTTCCTCAAAGGCAAAGAAAATTATATGAGTTACCGCAACGAATCGTTATCGCTTATGATACACACATACTTTACTACGAGTCGTGTTGTGTGTGAAAAAAAAACATTGCGAACAACCTTACAGTCAGTAATCATTCGGGATGCAAAGATAGACGTGAACGCAATGCTGGTTACATCGATAAAAACTGGTACGAGCTATCGTAAATACAAATCGGTCTGAGAGGCAGCTGCTGCTTCTCGACTTGAGAACATTGAGTACACGATGTTCGAGCTGAAAACGCAACGAAGTAACAAAAATACAACGATTATATATATGTATCTGGATCGTTCGAAATCAGTTTCCACTAGCCTCATGCATATTACCAACAAGTTCATTGATTTGGCTAAGTTATCTGCGTCCCCCTGGCACCCGTACTGAAAAGATTATTAAAGACCATTAAGGCCAGATTCGAAAATACAGTTGTCCAACTGGGTTGACAGTTCACATCAAGGACATAGAACTGGAAAACTAAAGTTGAATTGCTTACAACGGACTATTACGGTTCGACGGTCGAACTGCCATCTATACATCTATGTGTATATTGTTTCTACTCGTCCTGATAACTTGTTAACGCGTATCTGGAAAACACAAATGGAAATTCAGCCGTGTTCCATTGCGACAGTAGAACTATCGCACTCACATTATTATAATGTCGTTCGCTTAGAAGAGGGCCTATCGTACCCGTATTTAAAAATTGAACTTTCTCAGGGATCACAATGGTAAGCAGGATAAAAGTAGCCATGTTTGATGATTCTTCATAAAACATTGCAACGCAAAAACTTCGAAGGTTTTGCTATACTTAAATATGCGACTGTACATGGAAGCACGGTAGTCTCAGTCGTAAGGTCCTGGTTCGAATCCGTGGAACCAGTTTGCACATATAAGGGGAAGTGTTGCTTATCTTTTCTGTATTTCATTGTTGCAAAATTCATTTGTTGAAATTTAAAAGTCAACGAGACCTTTAGATCGCATGGTGGGTGGATTGATTTGCGAAACGGGTTTTTACCCGTTTTCGCAAATCTGTATCTATAACATGTATGAAAGGTGTGAAACTGGAGTAAACTAATAAGAGGACCGCGATAGTGGAGATTGAGATACAAGGGCTTACGTAACTAGATTTTGCATATTTGTAAAAATCGCTCCATAGCGTGACTTGTCTTATTGTTAGTTCGACTCCGCCTTACACAATTCGAAATAAATAACATATAGACACTTTAGTAATAGCACAATATCCCTTCAAGGTAGAGTGGCTGTTTGTGACATGTCGAAACAATTTTCTTGACAAAAGAAGTTATATCCATATCGGTCATTAAAACTACTCTATCATACGACGCACAGTAGTTATCTGATATTGTTCCTCCGATATATTTTTTGTCGCTTACTCAGAAAAGGAGCTATATCGTAGACAGTCTTTATCGATTCAACCGAACGAGTTGCAGAGGGCCACCATAGAAATTTCGATGAAACGGCGACCCCATGTTTCGTATTTATTGTACGGTATTAGGGGTATTCTTCCTTGCACAGTACTTCTCTAAATATTTTCCAACTGTATTATTGTTTACTGAAAATAACGCGATGTATAATAATCGTAGTTCCTGCTACTAAACGGCCTAGGGGCATCGGTGCTGAGACATTTCAACTACGTCCAAAACCGGCGAAACCTCTAACAGTATCCTCAAGCAGCAAGTATCTGCAATTACCTGAAAGATGAAGGGCCTGCAGAAAGGTACTCTGTGAAGTGAATAACAACTTAATTAGGCCACAGTCTACTTGATTGCACAAAAATCACAGGCCTGAGTCTATCTAATGAACATTTATACTGCTTCATCGTGCAATACACCTTGTTATTTCAGCTCGTCCTTACTAACCCACGGAGGACGTTAGCCACAGCAAGTTCCATCCGAACTGCAATGCTCATGACAGAACCCACGGCTGATAGGTCTACAGAGGAAGTTACAAATGTCCTGTAGGAAATCCCGAGCTAGAAAAGAAACCGGCGAGCATTACGAATCGAACTCAAGTAGCGAAAAAACACTGACTATAAAGTGGATTTCCAATTTGCAATGTTGACACAAACCTCTCGATTAAGGAATATTATTAGAAGGGATGTAGAAAAAAGGCAGCAACTGTCGCAGTTACCAACCTCTGTTTATACCGTACGACGCACGCTACAGTTACAACAGATATATACACGGAATTGTCCAGCGGTCTACAAATACTTTGTTAATTTTCGCATAATTCTATCACATAATAATAATAATGGTAGTGAAATAATGAAAGGAGAATCTATAAATATTTCAAAAAGAAGGCCGCTCGGCTTCGCGCTATGCATATTTACCATTATGGTCCAAAATTCTAGGGAACTCAGGTGGGTTATGACAATCTGAAAATGGCAGGTTCCTAGCGAAATATATTTGGATGAAATCACATGGTGTATCTGTATTGGGAACACCAAAATGTACCCTTAACTTTATTTTAATTAACATAGTTACATAATATCCGAAGTGCTCAAAGTTTGAAATGTTAATTATCGTTTTTTCTAACCAGTTCGGTTGTAAGCTACATCATTACTGGAAGAAGTTGAGTTACCCGTTTTCTAGAGGAAACACCTGCATCAAAGTCATGTCTAATTATCGCAGAATATCACAATGTAGCTATAATAATAGTATATACGTTTTTTAAACTACTCACATGCATGCGCAGCAAGATTTCAATAGAGTTGAAAGTTCAAAGCAGAAATTCCAGTTGGCAAATAATGAAGAATCTGACCTAAGGTAAATGATGCGGCGCCTTCATACACTGTCTACCATTAATAAAGGTTGTGAGAAAAAAAAACCCGTGTAACGGACTGCAAAGACATAAACACAATCAGTTGTTGGAAAATCTGCGTCAGACCGTTTTATAACTGTTAATTAATCAAAGTAGACAGACGTATCAGTAAATCCAAAGTACGTCTCAACCTGGTCTATGGATAACAGGGTGTCAATGAGTAAATCTAGAGGCGCGTCTAGATGTCGCACCGCCCAAGTGGCTTTTGTAAATTTTCTGAAACCGTCTTCTGAGAACTTTTGCTGCAAGTTAAAATTACCTTTTACTTAAAAAATGTAAGTAAATATGTAACCACTTTAACTAAGTCGTTTCCGAGTATTTGAATGATCGTTTGCGAAGGTGTAGACACATCATATCCATCCTCTTTTTGTTCTAAAAATGTAAACAAAACACATCAAGCTTAACTCAGACTACATTCTACGCTTTGAAGAATACGCTCCTATGTATGGCTAACCGGTATTTGCGGTCATAATATATATAATACATAAATTATCATAAAAGTAAATATCTTGATCGTTCTTGCTGTGGCGGTTTCAGTTAAATATTCAATGAATCTATTACTTGAAATGAGCGCGGCATAGAATGAATTTACATGCGTATATATGAAATGTTCGAAAAGGCCACATACGCCCCTGGATCAACCAATAGCTGTCATATAGTTACTATCAATTTACTTTAAACTGTCGACATGCCGTAGACATATAGGCTCCAGATTATTGCAAACCCGTGCCTTGTTCTCGTCGCTGTGGTGATGACGTGTCTGAAAACGGTAAACAATAATACAAAATAGGTAAGATCGCCGCTGCCCACCTCGAACATGGAAGGGCAAACGGCAATGTTGTTATCAGCTGTCGGCTAACTTCACAGTCTAAGATTATCAGAAACAATGGAAACTAACCAATTTCGACACGAGCGTTTACAAAAGGATTTACAGAACACAGTAATACTCATGTCGGCTACGAACGAAACCAGTCGGTGATCAATTTGAAGTGAAACTGCTGGACTGCCTTTTTTAAAACCGGGGTAGCACGCGGTATATATACATAGCTAAAGGGAAAAAGCTTCGCAGACTTCTCCACCGTATGGAGGTATAGAAATACTGAACTATACATTATACCTTAATGCTTGCCAAAGGTGGATCCGTAAGTGTATATATTCAATGCATTCCTTATATATGTATGCACATCTGTATAATCTTCAAAGGCGACCAGCTTATAATTCAGCTGATTAAATTATCTGAGCATAAATAGCCTTTTGCTTGCATCCTCAGGATGAATCATAGCAAATGTTAGGGGAACTTTTGTATGTAGCTATAATTAATAGACGGGCCAAGAAAAAATTCTAACGTCTCAATATATTCAGTAGGAATTGTAATTGCCAATAGACCACTGATAGAGTTGAGGGTCCCTTATATGGATTTTAATTCTTCAATGCAAGCCATGAAGTATCCATCAAAATACGCTTTATGAAATTTGATTTTCTAGATCTCAAAACCTTCACTATAATATCTCAGATAGTCCGGCTTGTTGAAAAAAAAAACGAAATTAATTTTGAAGAAAAAATCCATCAGCTGTTTTTGCTGAATATTTCAACTTAAGGGAAGTAAAATGAAAGAGGGAATAAAACAACCCGAGTCTATTTTTTAGCTATGTTATAGCATGTACCTCGTTGTCTAGGCCAAGACCTATGAGTAATATTCCAAGTTATGTCAACAGGAAACTCTCTACCCTTTTTTTAGTCTTATAAGTGTCAGCTCGCCACTCGTCAATCATAAACTAATGAAGCGTTGCATAGTGAACAAATATGCCCCTACCGCAAACAGAATAGAGATCATACTGAACCTCAAGTGCAACATCATGAAGCTAATCTCCATCGCCCATTGTGCTGTCTGTGTAGAAGCTCTCATAGTGATGACCAGTATCTTCAGCAGTCCAATGTTTTATCATCTTCATCAAACTGAGCTTTTGAACCTGTAATTCTTGCATAATCTGGATTAAAGGATTCTTTTCGGGAACTTGCCTATAATCGTCACTACCTTTAATTTCAATATGCTTTGGTTGACCAGATTTAAAGGGGTAGCAAGTTTTATACCTTGATCTTCGTCAATCTTATAGTCGATGCAAAATAAATATTATGTCAGATTAAAAAAAGTAGCAAAAATATAGAGTAACAGCGCTAATATTAATGTTTATCTTTGGTGCTACAAGAACGTCTGTTGTGCTGCCATAAGAAAATTTTATAGTTGAGGCAGGAGATGGACGAACTTCTTTGGTTCTAAGATTCCGACTGATTTCGTTCCTGCCGAGAAGACGAAGTTCAGATAACGAAAACATGACAGAAAAGCCACATTAAACAATGCAAGCCTGCGTCATTGTTGGTTGAATTAAATTTCTCGATGCGCATCGAATTCTTGTTATCGCTGCAGTCGTTAATGAACGTTTTAAATAAACTAAAATAAATTTACGATCAAACTCTGATAAAAAAATTTTTGAAAACAATTAAGCCAAAGAACCTAATCACAAAATTCTGTCAATAATGTAAGAAGCGTCCCCGATTTCTGCAGCGAAAAAAATATTCCTTATGCATGTAACAATCAATCGTAAGGACTTCTCCTAGTTCTGTTTGCGTCTACTATTAGTAGAACTAAATGTTACTAAACTTTGACGCTTTTGATTAGGAGCATCATGTCGATGACAACAACGATCTTGACCATGGCCACGAGGGTGAGAATTAATTCTAAGGCCATCGTGCCTTTGCTAGTGGTAAACCAATACACACAAAGGCAAACCGCTCATCTACATACACGCGACCATTTTGGGTGTACGATAGCAGGAATTGCTTGAAATTTGCTTGTCGAGCAAAATCAATATCATACTGTCATGCTTTTTTTAAAAAAAGAAAACCTATTCTTTGACAAACAGGTCACCTAAACAATATAATATTGTAGTGAGAACACGGACGATTTCTGTGCCAAATCATAGGCCATACATTGTTCTGTAAAATGGCGCGTCTCTTCGTACGACCGACATAGGACAAAGCTAGCGGACTAATGTAAACATATGTTGGAAATTTCTAGCCCCAGAGCTTTCGCTGGGCCACCATTTGGTTGACGTTTCCGCATGAGCATTGTGTATCTCCAATGTTTAACATGTACTTCATTTGTGTTCCTAAGGTTCATAAATAAATAGGTTATGGTTAAGCAATCACGGGGACTTTTTTGTTATGACAACATTTGTTTAAGCCCTTTCTAAATTTTCCGCCCGCTTCTATTTAGAGAATAAGTAAAAAAAAAAAAAAAAACATTAGAAAAGCGGGTGGTCGGGCGATATGAACAAGCAAGTTTTCATCTTTTTCCATTTTACAGGACTCGATCTTATGGGGCTCAGTCACTTTTCAGATTTCAAAAAACAACTGTGGATATACCGCACACGGAACAATTATTGATAGCAACCTGGCAGCCTAGTTTTACTAGGCTGTGTTATGATGCTTCAAGCGTGATTCAGCAATGGCCTAATGGGTTTTACTTGTTTACTGTCGCTATTAAGAACTGTACAACTTATAGACGGTAGGAATTCCTCGAATATATGAGGCGAAATTAGAGCAGATACTCATTTCAAATCGTCGTATAAAAAATATCCTTCTGACTAACATCGATGCAATAAAATGACTCTACATTACAAAAGAAGGACACTTTATAAATAAAGGTCTAAAGGTATAAATAAACCTGCAGGTAAAATACTCGCAATTTTATTTCGCGACAAATTCCAAAATACTACTAACAAACCGTACTCGTTCGTGGCAAGGATCTACGTGGCAGTTTGATCGTATAAAAGGGGCATATTACAATCACAATGGACAGCCTTAACGGGGGAATAATTTATCGCAGGATATTTTGTTCATAATTAGCTCTGTATCACTCGCTGAAGAGTTGCCCATACTCTACCTGCAGGGTGAGAGTCGGCTATTGCTGTTTGTAACGCAACGTATACTTTATATTCGTAAATTTTTTTTTGTTTATCAGTTCCTCTACGTGTGCGGTTGGCTTATTTCAACAGTTTTCAGAAAAGATGTCAACAGTACTTCGCCTATGTCAGATTAACGTTACTCGGGAGCGATTCGACCCTCATCTAGCTAAGCAGACATTACTACTCGAAACTGAACAGGTAAGTAGCTTTAAACAACACGCATGCCAGAGTTTCGTTATCGGAAGTTAAAGTTAAGTCGTCAAAATGCGCTCAACCATGATCATAACAAATATGATCTATAATTATCTACTGTAGATTGGCCAGTAAACACATTTGAATACTCCAACAAGGATCCGCGTAATCGGATAATAACGCTGTTAGCGAACTTTGAGAAGGGGTGCACGTTCATCCGCGTTCTAAAATAAGCTACCGCGTAATATCATTTCCGAAATAGATATTAAATTAGAAAGGAGAAGTCGTGCTAAATGCATACGTTTAGTTAATAAAAATACAAATTGAAAGCCAATTATTTACGTGAGTATAATGTTGCTCAACGATAAACGACACCTATATTTCGATACATTGGCCTCATGCTGGAAAGGCTATTTCCCAGGTGCATAAAGACTCACGTGAGGCCACACGTGTCGGTTTTTTATTATTAGAACCTACTTTTCCTAGTATTCAGTTTTATCTTCACGGAAAACCGGCTCATATCAGGTAAATTTGATTTCTCACGCGTCACTCTGATTCCTTGTTCCAAGTTATGCTGTATTACCTTTCCTTTATGTCAGCTGCGTGGGACCTATAATTAGTCCATATAGCAGTTGAAGACAGCAGAGGAAGAGGTAACCGTGCAGCTGGCAGAGAAGAGAGCCGCTTTAGTAGCACATATAAAGATTCGTTCCAAAAAAGACCTTGAGATGAATTCCAACATGGCCGTACAAAGCCAACCATTTACTAAGACCGTTACTATAAGAGTTTTATCTATTTTTGTATTTTTTCGAGCTTCGGCTCAGTTTGCCGTGCACTGAATTAATGGTGACCATCTTTGCAAATTGATAATTACAGGTTTCAGAGCAGCTTCGTGAGATAAGAAAACAAGCGACATGGTTTATCCAGAAGCGACGAAGAGTCGAGAATAAACTTCGGGCAAGTGTGTATCTCAGTTGAACTTTTAGCATTATTAAATATGTCGGTTTTCATGAGCTTAAGGACTGCTGAAGATATTTAAAACAAATTATATATGTTGGCTGTGCACTGCCTATATTTCTTGCCAATATTTACAATATACAAAGAGAATCTTTCTTTCGTTTACGAATTGATACACAGATCACTCGAGCTATCCAACCCAGCAAATAGCCTTATTATCCGTAACTAATAAGACACTGATAAGATGTTTGATTTTTTAGCAAGCAGAAATTGAGGTCACGAAGGAAGGAGTTCGGAATGCGCGGGCGAATAAACAGCTCGAGGAAAAGCAGCAAAAGAAGGCTGAACGTGAAGGCTTTCTTAGAGCCGAAGCTCACTCAAGCGGTGAGATGCCAGCAAAGATGATTGATGATATCGCAATTTTTCATTCGCGACTTCAAAGAAAGCTGGAACTAGAAATAAGATTTTTTATTTTCCTGCACAGCATACTCGCAGACAAGGCTATGCACACCGCTGAGAAAGCTACGCGGTCCGAGGTGTGGCGTTTGATCGTGCAGAGGCAAGCCGCACTCGAAGACAAGGTTTGCCTGTAACTGTTGATAACTTTATATATATATATATATATGTACAATTGTATATATCTTTTCGTTTAAAGTGAGCTTCCAAGTAAGGCTTATAAAGTAGGACATGGACTGTGTTTCCTACATATACTGTCGATGTATTTCATTAACAAGATTTTTTTTTTATAAAACAGGTCCAAAGCTCTGAACGTAATTGGTGAATGTAAAACCGTATGTCTACAATTAGAAAAAGAGAAATTCGAAAAACTTAAACAAGAGGCTCTGTTGCTAAAGAAGAAAACATTTCTTGGGGTAAGTGTCGCTAAGGGTTGGTTTACATGAAGACCTACCTGTACACTTCTACGCACAAACCTATTGTTTAGCGGGCTTAAGCGAGTAAAATGTTTTCCTTGTTAATGCCCTTTTCTCCAATTTCAGCAAGAAATTAATTTACTATGTAAATAATAAATTAATTCCTTGTCATAATCCTTTGAATCTATAAACCAGTTTACCTATTCCTTGTTGCCAAAAACGTAAAGATTTGATGGTGAAAAACTCGTCCCTTCCGTTTTCTTCACTCTTAAATGTATGGTTATTAACTTCATTTGCAATTAATCAAAAAAAAAAATAATTATCCATAAGAACGGAGCCTAGAGACCATCCACTGACCATGTGCGGCCTGGCATTGTTGTAGAGCAAGATAGCTTCGTCTTGTTTATTAAGCTATTTTTTGTTAGATAGCTACGTTTATTTGACGTAATTGGGTCGTATACGGATGCTTTTTGACTGTCTTGTACTACGCGAGCATTTCTCAGTGTATAAGATCCCTCTAATTCTATTACATGCAAACAATTGTCTTGTTAAGGTTAGGATCTACTTCATGCTACTTCATGATCCTTCATGGTCGGGCGAAGGCGTATTTCCGAGAACCGTCTATTCCTTTCTCTATCTCATATTGACATGCACGCACCACATTCTATCGCCAGTAACAATGCTGACTAGAAACCTGTCATTGTGACTGCGTATTGCCGTCAAGTGGATCTTCACCCAGTTTATAGGGAACGCCAACTCCAGTAAATCCATAGACCTAAAGTGTCTCCAGATGGTTCTATGACTGCAGCTCCTTTTCTTGCCCAATTTACGATCCGTCTGCTCGCCGTTTTTATTCAAGGATGCGCTCAGTCTGTCCTTATCGATCTTAGATGGTTGAGGCGGGGTAGATGATCATTCAGCTTTGCAAACCAGTGTTGAGTAGTCTTCTTAGTGTACACGATAATATTATCGGTGCACTCCTTTTCACCTGGCCTTTCTTAAGGTAAAACTCAAGGTAAAAAAGTTATTACACAAAAACTATGATGGATCTACAGATGACAAAGAGAACATTTTCGATTAATTTATAGAAGCAAACGAACAGTGAAATAAAAAAAACATTAATAAATAAATTGAAAGTACCTGTGTTCCAAGCTAATAATTGTTGTGTAGGTATAGAATGTAATTCTGATATAACGGTCAGACTTTACTGAATGATAGCAGTATACTTTTTTTTCTATTTTCTTTCCTTAAACCGCATCCTGGATTTGAGAAAATATATTCAGCGGCACATTTTTAACTGTTTTACAAAAGCAAACCTAACTACAGAATTATAGTTACAATTTAAAGCAGGAGAGAAGTTTGAAAGACGGAGGCTCATAGAGCTTGCTGTTTCTGGTAGGGGAGGTGTATCAAGAGCGCCCAAATTCCAAATATCGGTTTATAAAAACGCGTTCGTATTGATTTAACAGGAAGATAGCACGAACAACTTAATTATCTACTACAGATTAGAAAAACGTAATTTATACATCGTTCCACCTTATGCATCTGGATCGCTTGTCTGTAACGAGCATTTATATTTCTTTCTTCAGCTAGACTTCTTTGAATATGGATTTCACTTAGACATCATTACCACTCTTTGACAAACTTTCACTATTAGGAAACTTCGTTTGAATTATAATATTTCGAATATAGTCGTGTTTTCGTATTTCTATCACTTGTCCGGAGTGTTCCGTAAAATTAAAAAAAAAAACACGGTTAAAGGTGCCCTACGAAGCAGTTTATTATTTGTTTGTTTTATTGGTTAAAATTTAACGGAAGCTGTAACGTTCGGCTAAACCTTCGCTCAAATTAGTAGTAGTAGTAGTAGTAGTAGTAGTAGTAATAGTTTAAATATCACAAATTTTATAAATTTGCTACTTCAACAGAGCAAACTTCGGCAGGATCAATATAAACGAGGTGAGCTTAGATAACTTCCCTTAACGACATCAACCCCAGTTTACTTCGTCTAAACCCGGCCAGTTGTAAAGAACCGACCTTGCCAGACTTAGCTCAGCCTTAACGGAATGACTTTCTAATGGCGTAGCGTAATTTCGCTGTTGTTCAAAGCTTTTTTCTATATTTGCCTTCATCGCTATCGCACAAGGGGTACAATAATTGTTGCGCTGATGAGGGTAGAACTCGAGGGGAGAATATGGAAAATTAAATTTCTAATGCAACCTTCTTTCACCAAGTGTAATATAGTTCGTTGATAAGTTCTACATAAAAGAGCTACATGAGTGGCAACCGTCTGATATTAGACCATACCTATACATAAAGGATACGCTTAGTTCCGATTGTTTGGTAATCGTTCGATTTTTGTTTTACATTAAATGGTATAAAGTGCCTCAGGTATGAGATTTAAGCGAAAGCTGATATACTTGCGTCAACATAATAAAAATTCATACGATTTACTTCTAATATTGTCTACTGGCTTTTTCTTTCTTGTCGTTCGCTTACTGTTCTTATTCCTTACCAAGGCTGTCTATTTTTGCATACAGGGAGATGCCTTTGCATTTACCGCCTCATTAGAGACCACGGCAGAAATATACTTCGTCCTACGAACCACAGGTGTGAATGTGGGGCACGCGCACTGGAAGCTTTTATCTGGATGATAAACTTCAGTACAAATTGTAATAAACAGATTAGAAATAGAGTAGCGTTAACTAGTGATGCAGGCTAGGACTAAGGTCACCTAAAATCATGTAGGTCAGCTTTCCTCTGTATCGACTAAAAACATGTCCTTCCACACCGGGGACGATTATATCCGCAGACTCCATTGGGATTACAAGTTCCGGCGTTGTTGAGCTACTTGGCTTACAAAAGAGATTGATTTGCAGTTCTGGATTCGATCTATTGCGAGGACAGATAAACAGAAATGCTCCGTTACTGTCGGGCATCACTATTCAGTTGAAAGAGTTTAGCTTGCAGAAGAAATCGCACGTCCACATCTAAAATCTGCTCCTACCAGAAAGGATTGTTCGGTATTTACTTCATTTGTCCGACAAACAGCTGTATGTTTGAATGTGACGATGTTGATACTGTGGAGCCTGTGTATTCGAGGTTTACCGTAGACACTATAATCCTTGATGATAATCAAGATGAATCTCTATAGTGATGGAACTGTCTGTTAAAGATCATTAAGTGTTATCAACCTACATTCCTGCCGTCCCGATGGCCTACATTATTCACAGGTACCGAGCCGGAGGCACTGTTTGGGTTGAACACTCCTTAGTTATGTTCTCTCAATAGCAGCTCCTAGTTTCAAATATACAGATCGTGCACCACGACGGTTCAAAATGGCATTTTCAAAATTCTAAATAAAGACAAGCAATAATTTATTGTGACTACTTGATACGATTTTGTTTGTTCACGTCGGTAACTTGACCGATTTTTTTTTCCATAAAGACGCAAGTTAATACATTTACGCATACCTGCACTTGAAGTTATCTTCCTCTATAGTCAATTTGATGAGATCACGAAAATGAGCTGGTAGACGACCGTTATTTCGTCGGACTAACTCATTGTTAACACGACTTCGCTGCTGTGACTTCAGATAGATCTTTCGGTGTCACGCCCGCAAGCAAGCAAAGAGACGTTAATACGTCCACAGCGATACAAAAAAGACTTTCAGACGATTACCCTTTGAGATTCTTCCAAAAAGTACGGGTTTCTCTAAATAAAAGTTTTTTCGAAATACTACTATCAGTATCTAGCGACATCTGTCGAGTTTTGCATTCGGTTGCCCTAATTTCCCCTTTAGTCTAAGACCATGAATTATGATTAGAAGTCATTTGTTTATGTCTTAGTCGTTCTTTTATCGACATATAGAAACTTTTATGTTTCGAACACATAGAGGCTGGACATAAGCAACCCACCGGGTCTAAAAACATATGTTATAATTAGTGCGATGTGGCCAAGAGACTAAAACGTTATCGTATTTAATATTATGATTATAGAAAAAAATATTTTGAGTGCACACGAATTATTTGGCGAAATTTTGATCGCTCCGATACTGTAATTAGGGATGAAGATATTCAATATTTATTATTCGACTAGTGTTTTGTTTTGGCATTACTCTCTGTGTTGAGATGATGCTGAATCTGACTCTGTGACAATGCCACATGCCCAAAATTCCAGTTGTCCGCATTAAAACAACTCCTATCATATCTTACGTCTGGACTCCCCTTCTGGGCGATGTGCGGACGATTGTACCTTTTTCCCTAAGTCCTCCCTTGCACCGATACAATGTCGTCTATAGTGATTTATCGCTAGGGTTTTGGCTGTTGTTGACGAATTTGTATCCTTTTCTTGAAACTCAGATCCTTCGATGTAACCCTTGCTGTATGTAATCCTTCTCGCGTCTCAACAGCGATTAGCCTGAAAATACGTCAGCCATCCCCTAGCATGGGTTGCTTCTGCTGTGTTCCTCCGGGCCTGTTACCCATGACAAGCTACCCAAGACATTGCGCACTGATCTTAAGTCCACTATAACGATATGACGTTGCTCAGAGAAGCAGATGTCAAAGTCAAGTAACTGTTCCTGCTATAATGCTTGACGTCTTGTATTTCGTTCACCGTATCGCCATGAGGGGTTTCAGTTTGCGACAATGTGCACTCATCAGCAGGATTCAGTATTTTTTTGAAACATATAATTGAAATACATATAATTAGCAGACATGGTAAACATAGCCAAAGCTTCAACTTCTCTATTATTTTTTATATTATTAAATTTCACACGATGATTTAAAGGATCGAAATGGATCACCGGGCCGTAAAAGACGTCCACTTTGTAGCCAGTCTCTCTGAACCGAGTGTCCAGATAAGCGATATTTTCATCCGATGCGCAATCGAAATGCGCACGCAACATAAACATTTTTTTAGCCGAACCCTCAAAAAACGTATATCCACGCTCTATGAGCTGTGATTCTTCGTAATCAACCGTCGATTCTGCTGGGACGTAAGAAAATCATAGTTTATGAATACGGTTTGCTCATATTGTATCCGGTAGAACAAAAACAGCATTACCCAAACCCTATATGAACAATAAAAGCTTGGGGGTGCAAAAATTTGGCGACCGGTTCCAAATCACCTGTTTCAACAATGGCTTTTCAGCGACGTCAGTGAAAGGATGAAGCGTCTCGCTGGCAACTCTTCTGTCTAACACAGCACAGGATATTACCGTGCTGTTCCCTGGAAACGACTAATTCATCTAAACGGATATCTGTGACGAAAACTCAAGGGATTCTCAAGTCTTCAGCAAACTAGAACTACACACAATCATCAACGGAGCTCAGAACACACAGACAAATTTCTCGGGTTAGCCGCTATTCGGGAATTGGCCTACAAAACGGTTTCTGGTGTAGCTTGTTCCACATCGTGCGTTGATATGATTCACGATAGTGGACACTACTACGATACCGATATGTGACTATTGGTAGTGAGCGAATGACTTGGAATAGCTCCGATCAGACACACCTCTTAGGGTCACAATGGCAGTGGTAGTCGAAAAGAGCTGCGAAGGACTCCACTCAGTGTGTCTTTAATAGAAATTGCCTATATATTTCTCTGTATTTAGTCTGTACTGTGCATAGATTAAGGGTCAGCTCTTGTTGAAGACAGCTTAGTTCAGGCTACTTCGAAGGATAGGGTCCTCCCTACCTGTCGCTGGCGGTCCCAATCCTGCGGCTTCTACAGGCTGACTCAAATAATTACAGAAAATACGCCTTACGAATGCTCTAATCCGAACAGAAGCAACGCTAAACACCCAGTTTTTTTTATGCAGTGCGGCGTCTCAGTTCAGTGACCCGGCGTATAGTTTAGCCTACTATGCGGCCCCTGAGTCAAAGGGGACTGCATCCTATATGGCAAATGTACATGTTGCAGCTCTGTTTCGATTAGCAAGCTCGGTTTCATTTTTTCCCTTTGCCCGAAATTACAAATTGTCTTCAAACATGGATATCTCTCACTCAGTCTATTAGTCGACTCTTAATAATACTTCTCTATCGGTTCATCTGTGAAAAATTTGCCAAAATCATGCCAATATAGAATAACGTTAGAACGTTATTGAGAGACCGTTCTGGAATAATAATCGTAGTCGTAATAGACAGCTTAGTGTAGAGGTCTTTGCGAAAAGAATTGTACCGGTTTTCGTAATAAAACTCCGATTTCGAAATAGAAAGCGTGTCGCTTTCGAAAAAATTCATCATTTTGTGCAGGTAAACCCTTCTTCACACTACAAAACAGGTCTGATTTTCTGAAAAGTGCAGCTAAATGAAAGAGGAGAACGTTATAAGATTACTTCGGGAGGTCCTTCTTTTGGCCTTAGCCGCCAACATCGCTAAGCATATAGGCGGACCGAAGGATGAACTGTTAACGATAAAAAATCTTTTTCGACAAGAAAAACAAACAGACAAACAAACCAACAACAGCCTGTTTCTTTCATGAACGCATTACTTATTAGTCATTTAAAGTATTAGCACAAACTTGCCAGTATATATGTATCCAAGTCGATTTTCTCTACGCTCTCATTTCTATTTGTGCTATGTCACTTTCGAAACAACTTGAAGAAAACGGCCATTTCATAATCGCTTCGAACATAAAAATCAAGTCAATCATTTCTACCGAGAGTAGACAAATTACTAAAAACCGAGCTGGCATTGGTTGCTTGCCTACGGAACCGAACTTGTACATCTATTTCGTAAACTATCTGTCTGCCACAGTTAGACATAAAGAACACACGATTAAGTGAATTTTACTTATTATTGTTTAAGTATTTATTTAATTATTAACAGATACTACTAGTAATAGGCAAATTATGGTGAGATTATTCAATAATATCGTATCCATATTCTCTGCTCATATGATGTAATCGGCACTGTGGTGTTTTTTCTCCTCACCCATGGTTTCTATCTCTCTCGCTCGCTCGCTCGCTCTCTCTCGATTACGTTCTATTCCTTTCTCTCTTTCTCTCTCACTCGCTTTCTCTCTGTTCTTTTCGGCTTCCTTACGTTTTCTTTGTTTATGACCGCTCGTGTCCAAATGTCTCTCATCATTTTCATGTATATATTTATCTATCATGTATATGTAACGGTTTACATTCGCTTCATTTTGTGTATCTATATGTGTGTGTGTATGTGTGTGTGCGCGAATATTTGTGCAGCATTGCCCCTGTGTGAGCTGGTCGGTCACGTGTTCCGAGTCTGTGGTGTATGTAGACCATGACATGTTTTTCTGTGTGTCTTTGAGTTGGCGTTGCAAATTACTATTTCATTTTAAGAGTAATACATGGGTGCAATTCCAAGATCTTCCGTTGTCATCTGGCCTCTGTTCTCTATTATTCTGTCAGAGAAGTACTGAACAATGACCAGGTTCCTTTTGATTCGTCTGTTTCGTGATGTGCATGATCGATGTCGGGGTATTTTCCAATAGTTATCATTTGTTGTTTTGGCTTGTTGTTTTAGATGGTGCTCGATGCCGTTATTTGGTAAAGATTATGTCTTGCTAGATAAATTCTCTGTTGTCGCTGCTATTACATTAGTCGTGTTGTGTTTTCATTGATCAAGAATCATGTTGGCCAGCAAACGTGCTTAGTCTTCGATTTTCGTTATCTGAGCGTTATTTTTTGTCCGTGCAGGTTTCCTTTTCTACATCTACCTTACTTATCTTTCATCCGGTTTTCAATCACGTTTCTTTTCTGCCTCTGTTACTTACTTATTCCCGTAGTCTCAGAACTTTCGACGTCAGTCCCACTATAAGCTGAACGCGCTGTTGTAGCACGTGACCTGAGAAAAAGACTGCTTCGTATGATTACACACGTTAACAGACGGTGGTGTATCTTATCACGCACGATGCTGTGTTTGATATTTTGGTTCCACCTGGTGTTCCGTGTCCCTTGTGCTTCGACGTCTGAGCAGTCCCGAACAATTTTTCATGGCGAAATATGCACGGGTTCGACCTAACGCATGGTTTTCGCCCAGCCTTTTTGCTACGTTTGGAACATTAGTTGGTAAGGAACCTTCAAGGAATAATGCGATGTATCGTGTTGACTAATGTTTAGGTTGAAGATCAAAGGTCGAGAAAAATCACGGGGCAATTGGCTGGATTATCTTTTTTTTTATTATACTATATTTTTTATTATCAAGCTCTTCTAAACACTCAACCCTGCGAGTGTTTCTCTATATCCGTTCATTTTTAATTACATTACTGTTGTTCTCTTACTACAGAATCATAAGACTAGAATTATATCGACAACCCTAGCAGTATCCGAGATCAATAGAAAAGTAGCCCGACAAAAATGTTACTGAACAGGAGCAGTTCGACGAAGCCTTGACTGTCTTTCAGCTGTAAAAATAACATCCGTAATTTGGACGTCCATAATAAGGACTGAAGTAAAAACGATCCTCTGAGGTGTGTGTCATGATTAATTAGAACAATACGAATTTGTCCTGCCTACAGCTTTCAGTGGATCCTTGAGCGATTCACCTGCTCAGCAACGTAAACCCATTTTAAAGCCCCTTCGTGCGTGGTCACGCCCAAAAGTTGCTGAGAAGTTTCGGATTCCTTGCTTGCAAAATAGAAACCGGCACAAGGAAGAACTGCAGTGTGCGGCTGCTATCCAATGACACGCTATTGGAATTAGGCGGAATCTGGCGTTGGGAATGTACATCTAACAATGAGCGCACAAAGCGGAGCAGCGTGTTGGCTACGCTAGCGACATGACCTACTATCGCAGCTAATAGACCCACTGTTCCGCATACTTTAGAGTCCCTGGCGCTTCAATGCTTTCCCTTGGGCTGGCAACCCTTAACTTTAAAGTAGAGCGTAGTTCGCATAGATAACTTGACCTCTCGCAGCCCACATAACAAGCATCTGGCGATAAGTTGTTGGATGCAACGGCATTGGCTAAAAACGGTCACTTGGTTCAGCTACAGCGTGTGCCCGTTAACACTACCTTTAATTCGCCACCTTATAATAACTGACCACTTTAGGCCATGCTTTAGCAGGCATATTGATCCGCCAAACGCCGGCGCTTGTACAATAGGTCTCGTTCTTATATTCTGGTACGTTTTCTATATTTATCCCACAAAATAGCAATTGGCAAATGATTTCCTCGAAATTGCGACAATTGTACAGCAATGCTCTTCTCTGATAATTCTATTTATATTTCAATACACAGTTGAAGTGGGCGTCGTTTCTCGCCTTAGGTTTCAACGTTGACACTTTTTTCGCCAGATGATCTCGTCGGTGTATTACATCTCCGTTTGCTCTGAAAAACTTTCTCACCACAGTTTGTTTGTTTTTTTTTTTCTTGTTTACGTAATTGCCACTTTACGATTTGACGCTTTTGTTGGCGTCAGGCAGCGCTCAATTACTCATGCTTCTGGTGTATCAGCTTTCATTTTCGCATCGTCTAAAATTGATCACTCAGGGTATCGGAAAATAGACAATTATTGACAAAATGTTTAGCTTCCATTCCTAGCTATTGATGTGTATTATTGTCACAGTTATATCTTCATTTCATCATCGTACTGATGATTTTTATCGTCTACTTAGTCCATCGTTGAAGCTTTTTCTGTGCATGAATACTTTTGATCCGCCCATCTACGTGTACAATGTGTCATATCCCAAAAAACCGCCGATCGATTTTCTGATTCTGTGTATTTCTGCCCATGTTGTTTTGTCCACATTTCCAATCATCGATACATCATCAGCGTCGATTACTGTGTACCCGTAAAGCTGGAGGACATTATTACTAATCCCTTATAGGTTGTAGCCTTCCCGTCAAACGCGTGACATCTTAACAGATGCTGCGGCGTTGTCAACTCGGCAGGTCATATTGATTTTACAAAGCCTTCGTTAATATCCATCGGTCATCAGGATCGTTCAATTCTCTTGTATAGCTAACAATAAAAAAGTCAAAAAATCTCACCTCGCACACAACAACATCGTAACAAAGGTCACCGGACGCCTCTAATGATTCCACCACAAATCCCCCCCATTCGCTTCCCAATGATTATATTTCACGATGTGTTTATCTGTCATACAATCAATCACCGGTGAAAATAAAGCACACCACCATCCAACTTAACTATATTATTACAACGATCTAAGTTTTTTTCATAATTATTGTCATCTCCAGTACTCCCGGGTAGCCTTGACGAGTTTTAAATCTTAAGTCAAAGGGCTGCCATCAGATCGCTTCCGCGCCTTAGCTCCTACCGGCTATTGCTGATACATTTATTTTCCAAGCAGGCGTCGTTCACATGAAACCGCTTTATACCGCGCGTTTCTGTTTTATTTTGTGGAGAAGAAATGTGTTCCTGCAACAATCATGTCTTTCTTCCATGTAGCTGTACATTTTTCGGATACTTTTCATGTGTAAACGAATCTATCTATCATTTCTGCCGGTATTAATTGGCATGCCCTTTCATTTGTCCCTATATATGTCTGATCGCTCTCTCGCGCGCTCGCTCTTCATAAGACAATAACAATCTAGTAGAGATTTAAAGTTTTAATAATAGCAATAATAATGGGCCTAGTTATCGTTAAGACTCTAGTTTTTTCGCCTTACTGTCTCGTTCCCCGCCATATTTATCGATGCTCACCTTGGCTTTATCTGGCTATTTCGATTCGCGCGCGTGCAGGTTCGCGCTTCCTCGGGATTTCTGCCCCTTACGCTCCTCCTGTCGATTATTTCTGTGCTATTTCCCCCCCCCTCCCCCCAGTTCCGCATGTTCCGCGATTTTTCCTCTAATGCGTTCCTCAATTTCGGGATGGCATCGTCTTCTTTAATCCTGTTATCGCCTCAGCTACTCTCAACCGACCCGCTCTTTATTATCATGATATAACATATTATCAAGCTATAGCTGGTGTAACGGTGTCTTTAGCGAAACCATTCAACAGGACCTTTATAATATGATTATGACTAAGGTCAGGGAAATTGGCTTTATCTATTTTCCTTCTGCCGCTTTAACTCATGTCTCTATTGATAATTATTCGTCTAATAACCGCTCATAAACTGCACAGCGACAGGCGTTGGGGCAATCCACCTCTTACGTGTTCGAGACAAGCAAACACGGGAAGACAGCCTTACATTGCAAACTCGCGAAGACACACGACGGGAGAACAAGAGCCTGCCGGTCTGAGAGAAACACGCGGATTAACGTACGGCGGCCAACATGACTTGTCGCACAGTGAGCTTCCTATTGACCTTTAAAGGGGTCATCAAGTCGATCAAGTAGCTGTCAATCGGAGGTCAATGCGAGGACGTCCAAAGCTCAGCAAAGTTCATCGAAGTACATTCTTGCTATCTTTCTTATTTAAGTATAATTATTACTGTTATATTTTAGCGTTTCATTATTATTTATGATAATAGTTTCGGTAATAGTAATAGTATTTATTATATTACTGTTATTATTCTCATAATGTTCCCTTCTTCTTCTTCGTTATTAATATTATTATTAGGGTTAGTAATATTTTTAAATAGTATCTACAACCCAACATCAACAAGGAGTACGAAAATAATTGCGATACCTGTGCCTAACTCCACCAAAGACCTCAAGGAGACGCTGGCTAGGTTAATTTCCAGTTACATATTATTATATATTAATAGTAATAATATATTATGGTAACTATTATTTAATAAATATTAGTATCGTTATCGTAGTGGTGTTTTTTTTTTAATTAATATTGCCTACCTAAAGGTTGATTCGATTCCGCGCAGTCGCGTCTAGCCACTCGAGGCAACCTCTTTTAGCGAACTTCATATCCACTCGATGACCCGACCGGGCTTGGAATCGCACCCAACCATCAGTTTTACTACACAGGAGAAATAAAGGGTAATAGCAGGTGGTCTAGTAGCCATTCCAGTGGTAAAAGCGGTCATTTTTAACTCCCGTTTCAGTAGCCTCTACTTTTGTTCTCAGTTACATGTCGATCGCCTGGAAGAGGCCTCTGGAGACACCAAAAGCGATTTTCGACGGGCAGTTGACCCCGTACCGTTTACAGCTGTGGCTTCGGACTCATCTGCTGTTACTAGGTTCTGCGTATAGAATAAGTTATCACTCCAATTTTCTTAAACATGTCTTTCTTCATGGTAGTGAATGTGATGCTATGTTAGAGCGGCTGTCCTATGTACTACGAGTTTCTTCTCCTCGCTGCCACTGCACGGCGACACTTTCACTAATTTCCTCTTCAACTCTATTTGTTCCACTTACAATATTAGTTTATATATATATAATAACATCATGGTTAATATTATCGCACTGCAGCCTGGTTTGCCATCAGCGGATGTGCACATGGGTAATTCTGGCAGCGGAAAACACATTTGAAGGCAACGAAATCGACATATTGTATTTAACGCCTACTTATGACCGATGGCAGATCTTTGATTCCGTCACGCGCAAAAGAGCACACCATGCCAGTCGCAGGCGAGTGGGTGGTCCAGCAATCGGTCCGCAGGACGGGATGAGGTCGGGACCACAACACAGGTTATCTATGCTCAGGTAAACCCCTGGCTGAAAAAAATTTACATTTGTAACGAGGCAGGCGCACGAATGGCCAGTCCTAGTTCTAAAAAGGTCGGTCCATTGTTGAAGCCGGTTTCGCGTTATGACCTGACTGATTGTGCCAAGGATATTTTATGCCAAGCTAGCAACCTACTGCAAGACTAAGGATAGAAAAACTAATAATTGATAAGCGAAAATACACGAAAAGTTAAACAAAATTTGTTTTTGAATATGTTACAATATCTACAGTGCCTTCGCATTTATAGAAAAATACAAACAAATCTGCACATCGCCGCTGTGTGGATCGAAATCGTCTCGAAATTTTACCCTCACCGACTTTACCTTGAGTCGGTAAGGGAAAAATTCTCCTTGCCTTAACATTATGATCGGTACACACTGATCTATCAGACAGCCATGCCTGACCCGATCAAGTCGAGACCACAACACAGGTTATAAATATTATTGTAAATTATGTTATTTATTATTTTCGTTGCTCGCATAAAGCGGAGGCGGTCGGCTGTGGCGTGATGCACGGCCGACGCAAGCATACGATCAATCGTTTGAGAAATGTTTAGACAAGAAACGTTTGTTTAGCTTCAGAACAGCGCGTACTAGAATACAAAACGTTTCGTATCGCCTACCTCTTATTGAATCTTTAGTTACTCACAGACACACTTCTGTTATTTAAGATACAATTTTTTTTTTTAATTCTGAATCGTATATTCATGTTTCTGTTATTAGCCGTATCGAAACAAGTACAGCCATCTCTTGTTTCTATGGTCATCGAATCTGGGGTTTCCTGCTGCTCTATTTTTTTCACAAAATGTACACGCACAAAGTGCCAACTTGCTAATTATATGTCGTACTGAATGAAAACTATTGCTTCCAGACCGAGATAAATATACAGGTGAGTTGTAGAAGAAGCGATGGTACTATCAATTGTGTCTTAAGATGGCTTAAGATGTTTCAACCCCCCCCCCCCCCCCTTTCACCAAATATAGAATTGTCAGAGAATAGCATGTCATTGATTCATGTTGTTCGATGACGACTGGTCTTTAGGGCAGCAGCGGTACGCCCAAGTACCTTCTCAGCACAACAATGTTAAACTGAATGCGACTTCAGTGAATCATGACTGGCATCGCATACATCTCACTCTGTCATCTTCTACTCAAGCTACCATGAAGCTACTGAGTAAATTAACGGAATTTAACTATTGATGGTCCTCTGTCATAATCTTCCGCTCTAGCTCGACATGCCTTTCGCCTTTTTCAGCTGAATAATAATCAACTGATGAGTTCAGTGCTGTTTTCGTCTGTCAATTAGGGTGATCTTCGCGGAAGTCTAGCGTGGGATAATACGACGCAAGAAGCCCAAAAAAAAACACAGAAAAATCCATTCGGTCAAAATAATTTTCTCCTACGTAATGAATAGGAGTCTAGATGTCGCAAAACACTTATTTTTGCGTAGTCGCTTTACCGCACTGCTGTAATCCAAAGTGATCGCCATTAGTTACCATACTTACATACAATTTAGCGAAATATAGGGAAGTTTCCTCTAGCATAGTCTTCAGGGAGGTCAGCTGAAATCCTTGAAGAACTTCTATCTATGATGTACAATATAGCGTTTATCTGGATTCAGTACGCTTGTCGCTGTAATTCAAATCGAAGTGTCTTACTCGTCAACAGCAATCAAACTCGTTTGATTACAGGATATCGTTGAAAAACTACGACAGATAGTGGTGGCGTCGCTAAAAAACATCGAATTTTGATGCCTCGTCCACTCGCTGCAAGGCGCTCAGATGCAAGCTTCGTATTTCGCGTTTTCCCGTCATAATCAATCATACAATAGTAAAACGAAGGTCATAATGATTCTTGAAAAGTAGTTGTTTAGTCGTGCCACGTTGATAGTCTAGTAAATTTAATTCGTCATCATTATCTCATGTCTATGTTATTCTCGCAGTCTGGAGCTTATACGTAGTAGTACCTCTGGTACTATTATATATATATATAATAGTACTACTAATATATTTTCGAGGTATGTTCTCCTGTACATTTCTGCATATCTCGGCCGATCAAGATCCGGCATTTCGGAATAACAATGAATGGGGTTTCATTTTTATGTATTTTTGTAATATCTGCGGCAAATAAAAGGCGCGAAAGCACAGACCTACGTCGTATGAAGGAATAAATAGGTACATATTGTACATTGATTACTAAGAACCACTTCCGCCAGTTAGGCTAGGTTCGTCCTGGCGTCTAGGACTATGAAAAATAGCCAGCAGTAACTTAACTTTGATTTCCGACAGCTTCACAATAGTTTATTTCTTATTAAAAACCAGCCACGTAACGTAATTGAGATCGCAATATAACGTGTCATGTTAACAAAGGGAGAGCAGTGAACACAGGTTAAGATGGACGTCCGACAAAATGAAATTTAAAGTTAAATTCTTATCAAAGCAGTTCGAAAGGCATATGAGTAAAGGACCACAACAAACAGAACCATTCATAGTATATTCAAGGAATTGTATTGGTCCAATGTATATTTGCTGAGGGGTAGCACTCCGTTAGATCCACATGAATGAATGTCAATTTCACGGACAGCTATTGTATCCGGCCAATCTTCTTTGGGCACATGTTTCAATACACAATAAACGGCTCAATTTCTATCTAGGTAAATTCCTAAAACTCGGGCAGTATTGCATCAGGCTTAGTTGATGTTAAAATTGAAGATATAGGTTGTCCTAGGTAGGTCTTGATCGTAAAGAATAAGCATGACACAGCCATTTCTGGAATATGCCGTTACAAGCAAATTTAAATTCAGATAATCCATTGGAACGGTCGAGTGCCACCTAGTGATCTAATAGCCTTTGATAAGAGAAGTAGTTTCAATAAGCCACAAAATTGGCCAGTCTAACGTGACTCTTTTTTGAGCTAACAGGATGCGCTCAGTTACCGATGTGGCCTTCTTAGCAAAAGTCCGTCCTAGCTACTAACCATCCTTAGGAGACAACGCAGCTAATCGTCACAATTCAATCACTGCAATCAGTAATTTATATAGAAAATTTTATAGTATACCTACATGTCTGTTTGTGCCGTGGCATAAATAACCATAAAGACTAGGAAAAATTAAGGGCTATTCTATCATCAGTAAGAAGCGTACCGTTCTGATATTAATTTCTGTCAATCTTCATGACACCATACCCGTGATATCATTCGAGTGTGTAAGTGTGTATATATATATATATATGTATAATTTTTTCCTATTTTGTAACTCTCTTCTGATTCATTGTTATTTATAATATTTCTTATTGGATCATTCAGATATCTTCATTTTTCTCGTTATTATTTCCGGTAGTTGTAGAATTGTAATCATGATCCTTAAATATATCGGTGTTTAATAATATATATATATTGATATATAATCATTCTACTAAATCGTCTACTTCTTTGGTTTTTGCTACTGAATTGCTATCACAAGAGAGGTGCCGCTGGACCACTTGTGCCTTTGGGGCTTCTTATTTTTCTTTCCGTGTCCTGTAGTTTTAATACAACACTCCCACGTGCACGCTGTAATTATACCACATGATGAAGTCCATGACATGGCTCCGCGCGGGAAGGAGCTGGTGAAGTAAAATCCCCGGTGGGCGCGGCCTGGGCCGGCCGAAATGTGGCCAACGGCTGTAGAGTTAGTTCGAGCATGTATAATCATTTTTTGCCCCGCCCACTTCCTTTATTTCTCATTTTTTTTATTTGGGTCTCTGTGTTCCCTAGTGCCTTACACGTTATCAGCTCATGTATGTTTCTTTTAATTGGGTTTGTATGTGTGATTTTGCTGTCTCTACGAGAGGGTACGATCTATAATAAATTTCCAGGTGCGTGTGACTCTTTCATATATATATATATACATATATATATATATATATATATATATATATATATATTCCTCTACTGTACTATTTTGTTGTCTATTACTTGTGTTATCTGCACCATTTTGCATGACATTTTGAATCGCGTCGCTCGTACGTGGTTTCTGCTAATGCTGAGTCTCCCTAAATGAGAACGGCAACCCGATAAAGCTCCTGTCATTTAAGCTGATTTATCTGTTTTCAGTCGTTCAAAATAGCCCGCCCGCTTTCAGCATTTTCAAAAACTAACCGCGCTTGTTCGTGACGTATGATATTCTGCCTGTCGATGTGTGCACATTTTAAAGTGATGTTACGTATCTCTGTACCGGTGTGTCCGTGCCTATACGCCCCTTTTTATGTTGCAAGTTTGTGAGCCCACATGTTATATAATACAATTCAATCTACAGTTCAGTCAGGTCATCACTTGCCAATTAGTCGCGTCACAGAAGAACCATCATGTCTGTCCACCCGTTACCCACCTGCCAACATTCATTAACCTGCCAGTTTATCACCCCTATTTCTAACATAATATGAGTTCCTGACTAATCAGATATCAGTCTTGTTCGTGTTGTCGTACTACGCACTAATATATAGTGATTATTATATCAGTAGCGGTTAACATTTATCTATGTATTCATCTGCTGTTATTTCTAGATAATTTATTATAATCGTCTCTCCCAATGAACTATTGTTCTTTTTTCTCACAGTTTATTCGTATACATTCGTCTATTATAAACTAGCCACAGTTATATGTTCATTTTATTATTATGTTATCGTTCTAATTATCGTCATCACCATCATCGCACTGTGATCCTATAGCACGTATTGGCTAACGTACACGTTGATGATGACGTGCCTTCTTACGAATTCTTGTTTTCACCCGACCACCCACCCACCCACCCATTACATTCGCTTTTCTATCTCGCTTGATCCAATCAACTGCTTCAATTCCTACGATAAAGAACAGAGATTTTTCTAGCACACCCTTCCATCTATTTGCCCTGTCTTAACGGCAATCGTTCGACGGTTCACAGGAAGGCTCGAAGCGACAGCCAGCCGTAGAACGATAAGCCAAAGCTCAGCTGTGTTAGAACACTACTACTACTACTCTGATCACGGCAGTTACATTACGCTACGGTCTGATTCCTGCAATTACGTTTCTTCACCATTACTACGAGCTGCTGATGCTTTCCATCACGTGCCTCATCGTGTATATATATATATATATATATATGCTGCTGTTCTCAACTTGGGTTCCTGTTTTCCCCATGTTTTTTTATTTTGCTTCGTATCTTCTGTGGGATGATTAAGAAAAAAACATACCGCTGCTGGTACTATTACTACATGATTAGTAAAACAATATATGTGTATATAACGTCCGCTACTCCGACATGTAGATGATTGGTTGATGCTCGTTTTGTGCCGTTTTCTTCTCTCCTTGCCACACAACGGCTCTATATATGCATGTATATAGTCATTCATCGAACGCTCGATCGTCTCCTTTACAAACCGCCATTGCAGGCGTGAATCTCGGGCATACCTTCGACAGACACACGAAAACACGAAACCGCGAACGATTTCGCTGTCTGCTTAGTGCTTTACGATCTGCAATCCAATTCTGTTCAGCCACTTCTGACTCGTCCTTATCATCAAGATCATAATCACCATTGTCAATTACTGTCTATGTCATCTACCAGTTACTTCTTACACTTCCTTCTCGTATAATTAGCTACGATCAACCCTCAGCTCTGTGTCCATAGCGTCCTCATTATAACAATAATCATGTTTGAGTATCATTATTCCATCGTCTTAATTGTATCTAATAATAATTATTGCATCGAGTTTCGCATCAGTCACCCATTTTCCAGGTTTCTTCCATCGTCTATATATATATATATATATATATCATCGTGACCTTACCGACGTTTTGAGGCTAGAATGTTGGCCCTCTGTGTGGTAGTTTGACTTCCTCTGAAGTTCTTTTCTTACCAGCATTTCCGTCATCATACTACTACTACTATGATGAACTGAACCAATCACCGTCATTACTAGCAGTTCGACCATAACCAATAGTGTACATTTATCATACGATGCCATTAGAATTAAAACCGTAATATTTTCATTGTTGTTAGTGGGTTTAGTAGGGTTGTCAGCTAAATGATTGAATTTATTCGTTCGAACGAAAGGGCTACTGCAGCTAACGCTAGCGAGGCGTAAGCACCCGAGTTTCCGTAATTTCTATTTAACGTAGTTAGTTTTTCATCATTATTCTGTCACAATCGATTTAAAAGTTGATTTTAATGAGTAATTTCGAAGTGGCGAACGAACGGTTGGTGGCGACCCCCAACGGCGAGGTTTCCTCGATCGGTAGTGTGTGCACATACGTTGATAAAGGTTTTCAGATTGATAGACAGCTCAAGGCGTCGCCACATGTCTGGTCGGGCGTAATCGTGGACCTTTTCCATGGCCACTTGATGCCATAATTCTATCATTGTGACTCGTGACGTCGACAATGTTTGTCGCGGTCATGTCGCCAACTTGGATACACTTCGTCTACCTTAGAGAGCCATGTTGCAGCCCCTTTAGTGACCACTCCGAATTGAGTTTGACACCCTAACTAACTGGCTGCATTGACAAGCATTAAGCCCCTTTCTTTCTTTTTCCGTAGCACTGCGGAGAGCACGCGTTGCCTGCATACTGCACGTAGCGTGTTGGCAAGCTGGGCATTGCAAAACCGCAGAATGCTATTATGTCGTTTATTTTATAGTTCTAGCTCACCTTATAATTGACTACAAGCTTTAGACATTTTTATTATGGTGAAGTTTCCATTGTCCACGCGCTATGGTGGCATGCCATGATCAAAAAGCGGCATTTGTAAACTTTCACTTAATTTCTTTTAACAACGCCCTATGGGTCCCTGTTTTACGTGTTTTGGTGGCTTAATGGCACAAGTTGCCTACTAGCCGGTCTCCAAGTATATAGATCTCATCAGCGTTACAATTCTTGTTACTATTATGATTATTAATTGATTGTAAATACTACCTTCAGGCGACAGTTTATACTCTCGGGTCATTGTTTTTCTGCTAAAGAAAAGTCTTTTCACATCGTTAATTTTACCTTTTCGGGTCATAATTTGCTTCTTCCTTCGGCATTGTCCACCGCCTTTATTTCTGTAATCCATGTTCCTTTTTTGTATGTCACCTTTCTGTGCGGCTCTCTATCGATCTGTCGACTCGGTCCGTTCGTTATTAATAACTTTAGTTGCAAGGTAAGTTCGTACGACTTTTTCTACTTCGATTCAATCGAAAATCGCGTCTACTTTAAGTAATCATAGCTATTGGTGTTCGTTGTAGCCTTTATATCGCATATTTGTCCTGTTTTGTATCAAATGTTTACAGTTTGTCCTGCTCGATAATGCGGCGGATACCGTTTCTATCGTTCAGTTTAATAAGTGTGGTAACTGCTGTGTTGCTTTCCGCCTTTACTTATCGATTTACTTTTTCGTCAATAAAGTTACGGAAGTAGTGGGACATTCTTTTTCCCTGTTTACCCTTCGAAAATTTCGTCGTTTCCATGCCGTACTCTTTCCTCTTTTTAGCATAGTATTTATGCCGCTAACGGTAGACTTCAATATTCTACTGTACTTTCCATTTACTTGTCGTTCTGAGACGCAACTCCTAATCGGCTGCAAATTTTATCAGGTTCATCCTTTGTTTGTTTCCTGCTCCGACACCTCACTGCATCTCCTCAATCGTCGTCGTCGTCGTCTTCATGCGTTTTCTGTTCGAGACGGGTTCCCGCACCAGTGTTCCTCCACATTCGACGCCGTGACGTCAACACAAGGATTGTCATGTGTTTACTGTTAAAAGTCGTTCTATTTGTTATTACTCGCACGGTTTCGCTTTATGTCTATAAACATAGTAGCAGCGCACTACAGCGTAGTTTCAATGGGAATTATAAGAAAGAATAGCTCTAGCTTACACTAAGTATATATGTACGCATGTAACTCTTATTATCAACATGTCACATCGCTGTGACAAGGTACTTAGGACCCGGACAATCGCAGGGCGCAATCGTTGTCAATTTTTTCTTCCTTGTTTCGTTTCAATTTTTCCTCGCTTTATTTTCTTTTACTTGTATTTCGCTCCACCGGTCTGCATCAGCTGATCAATGCAATGTCTAGCCCATGAAAGCTGATTATAACGCGAGTGATGTAAGCATGGCAGATCGTCTATTTACGCATAACGTTATACTCATTCGATAGTAAGTAACAATACATTTCGTAGCGCTACATGATAATAGATGAATAGAAAAAACCTTTCATGTAGCGCCTCCTATAGAGACGGAGATCGCCAAAATGTATGCACGCACAGACACACGCAATGGAGTCGATATTTCCCTCTCTCGGTGATAAACCATACTACAGTATATTCTTATTATTGTTATGGCACAATGGCGTGGCTTCGCACGGTTATTCCGGTTACTATTACGATAGATATCTTTCACATGTCGGATTTGACCAAATTCAATAGTGTCAAATACAAGAGATCATCGAAGAAGCGTCATCTATAGGGACTACGCACATATGATGTCCCGCCGATAAAACAACACAGTAACCTTGAAATTAGGAAAATTCAAATGTAACAGAGAAAAAATCGTCTGCAACATTGTGTATACTAGAATTCTCTCTTGTGTTTTTTCTGCGAGCACTTTCCCCAACTCCCGATACCGCAAATTGGAAGCGAGTGAGCCACAGTGGGACATAGGTTACGATTTTAGTGAGATTATAAAAAAAATAAGCTACAGGGTACAAGTTTCCGCAATCGAAGTTTCACCGAACAGTTGAGCGCACCCTCGAAATATATGTACAATTCAACAATACAAGATTTATTACTCTCATCAACACTTTGGTCCTATTCAAACACCTGGCAACTCAAATCATGTCAAGGAAGTTCTAGTTTATGCCTTCTAAAAAAATTTTAACAAACTCTATGAGTATTCACAAGTTACACTCATAGTACGCTCAATTTATCAGTATATCGTTGTTCTTCCGTAATTTTTCTACGACTTGCCTCCTTAAACATGTTACACAATCTCTCGATTACTAATTGATGCTCTCTCTGTATAGCGTATGTGTCGTTATACATATACAGGTATTTGTATAGAGCATGAAATGGTACACGTATGATTGGGTCAAACGAAGCGCCCCGGAGTCCATCGTCCCACCAGTCGTCCGCCCTTCAGCCCTCGCCGAATCGAGAGGGTCGAAGGGGCAAAAGGACGTTAAGGCAAATTAAACCCCTGGCAGAACGGTAAAAGCATGAGTCCAATTGTGGGTGTGAAAGTGCGAAATAGCAGCGAATGAATACGATTTAATCAATCAAATATTATTGCACTAGCCGGCACGTATTAATATAATAGTAGTATATATATATATATATATAATTTTTTTTGCGGGATGGCAATGGTAATGGCCTGGAGAATGCTGAACGGCCGCTTAAACATTGGCCTAAGATCTTTTTTTCTTCTGCTTAGGCTCGTTGCTCGATGCATTTTATTGGCCATTGTTCCTCAAAGGATAGTATCAGCGTCGTTGTGTCATAGGTGTAATGAGCTGCACGTCATGCCTTGATTTATCTGCTTTTACGTATCTAAGTTGATCTTTATACGATTCCAATTCCGGTCCTAGTAGTTGTTTTCGACCTGTTGCCGTCAGACAGATAAGATGATTCTAGGGACGATAATTCGGCGTCCACCCAATACGGCACACGATCTCTGAGGTGACCCGTTGGTGAATTCGCGTCTTGACGGCCCCACTTGACCATGACGCGTGCCGCTCGTGGTATGGACACATACCTGCTACGGAAATCTTGCCCATAACTCCCTCGCCTGTTGTTGTCGTCGTCGTATAGCCTCCATTTTATCTCAACCAGACACGCTGCTCGCATCGGCCCATTGTTTTTGCTGATCCACTTACTCATACGTGTATAATCGTGGTTGTATGTTAATGACGTTTTTTTTTTATACTTAGTAGTAGCCTCGCCATCATTTCTAGCGTCATTGGTTGACTATCACTGATCAATGTTGCGTTTTTTTTTTTTTATCTCGCTATCGCAAGACGTGCGCTCAGCTTATCGTTTATGTCTGGCTGAAATTCATTGTCGCTTCCACTGTGGACACGATTCCCGACAGGATCCTGAGTAGTTAGTTGTTTTTCCGTTGCAGTTAGATCTGGCCGTTTCTGCCGAACTTAATTTTTACTCCTGGTATCGTTATTGTTTGCAGTAATCATAGCAGTAGTTGCTTCTAGTTCGTTTAGTTGCAATCGTTTGTTCTGTTCTGTAAAACTGCTGATAGACCCGCAAATTTACCTTTCTGTCCTTCCTTATATCCTTCCTTATTAATTCCCTCACTCCCTTGGTTTGTTTCGATTTTGCTATCCCGATGTATGTCCTGCCGGGTCAGCGAGCCACGTTAGGTGGGGCGATTGGGAGGGGGATCTAGTTGTCTGCGCGAGCGAGGCGTTCATCGCCGCACCCTCTGGTCGTCAGGCGTCCTGCGCCGCTGTGACGAACTCTACTTCTCTCGTACTGGCTATTTTTCGTTCCCTTTGGCTGCTTTGCGTTGGTCTGCCACAGCCGCCTCTGCCATCAATTTACTTCGTCGTCGTTATACGCCATTATCAGCAAGCAGGCGGGAGACTGGTTGCATTGTCGTCTGATAACTGTGCGTCATCTTTGCGTTGCGTTGCTGGTTTCTTTTTTGTTGCCTTCTTTCGCTTTGAGTTGTCAGTTGGCCAGCAAGCGGCGCGGGTTGCCTGGCGTCCTCGTCTGTCCTGGTCTCCTAGTGCTAATCGCTGGCCCTGCTCCCGGAGTCCCTGGCTTGCAGCCAAACTGATACCGGCTTGACACTACTAGTGCAATGCCGGCGTCAGCTCGATCCTTGCCCGCCAGGCGGCTGAATCGTTCCGCCTGGCAGTTGGGCTGGGTGGCTCCGGGGTTAGGGCCTGCGAGCTCGGCGGTCTGTTTTCGGCTTCCACTAGAGTGTGACTAGGCTAGTACTTGAGCCCTAGCGGAATGCCGACGCAGCCACACGAGCTATGCTTAGAAGCCGGGTATGAAGCTAAGCCCGAATGAGCCCAGAATGACGATGAGAATGGTGAGACAGATGAGAATCATGATCTTTTTCTGCAATTAGCAACCAATAGCAGGAATAGAAGACAAACAAGCGGAAACAGGTATACACCGACGCGAAAACATCACATGAAAGCATCGTAACACAAAGTTCGCCGTTAGTCTTCAACAGCATCAACTACAACACCATTGTAAATGTTAGAGAATGCAGTTACTATATTTTTTTCTTCTAATTATTGGTTATTCATACATGCTTGAAAAAGTATATTGCGTAAAGGATTAAAATTAATTAGCATCTTGATTTTACTACACACATAGGCAGCAATACTGTTATAAACCTCTACGTGTTTTTATCTTGCGCACTAGAAAATATGTTTCTTATTAATAGGTTGCCCGCGCACTGTTTTCCACTCTGCACGGAAAGAGTTCATCTGCGTTTATTATATTGCAAGCGTCCGTATTATCACGTCACAGAAAAAAGAACGTGTGTAACTTTTGTTCAATAACAGGTTACGTGACAAAACGTCGTAGCCAAAGACAACGTCATAAAATAATGAAAATATAACATTTATTAACAATAGGCAATTAAAAATATCAACAACATTTGGCGATGTCACTAGGGGGTAAGAACAACAAGTGGCAGATTCTGTAGATCACGGTCTCTCGCGCCATTTCTGTCTCGGAATCTTGGGTCCCCTATAAAAGAGTTGTCTTGATAATTTTCCATTGGTGGTTTCTAATACCACCTCACTAACAGCACGAGTGGACGAAACTCAACGCGCACCGAAACTTGTATAACGACACATCACAGGATCGACGATAGGATTATCACGAATAGAATGAGCAAGCAAATGCCCAAAATAGCTAGGAAAATCAACTTCTGAAAAGTAAAATGGGCGAACAAAATACAACAAACGGGTAGAAGCTAGCGAAAAAACAAAGAAGAAAAAAAAACACTGATTGCACAAACGGTAACAACGCATGCGTCATTAAGAGCTAACATAAACATCATTGGGAAACTACGTAGCAAGCTTCTTAGAAAGTGTATATGCCTGACAGTCACTGAGAACTTGTTTAGCCTCTTTGAATATTTTGGATATGGAGCATGGTGTATATAATTTGCTAAGAAAGGCAAGGTCACCAGCATTCTCACGTAGAGCTTATCTATATATACATATATGATAATAATATATAATTATCGCATAATGGTACGTACCCTTCGCGCCTTGCTCTGGTAGACTAGGGCCTTTTTGGTGTCCTGTTTGGCCGTTTCAATATAATCCCGCGCGTGCTCGACATGGTACTCGATACGATCGATCATTTCTCCCTGGCTTTCGACCAGCATCGCCATGTCCATAAACATATCGTGCAGCTCTCGGATCGAGTTTTCAAGCTTCATAATATCGGCGTGTCGCGCCTCAATATCCGCCAACGTCTGTTTGGCCTGCTGTGTCTCCATGATAATGCCTTGTGTGAATATGGCCGGGTTTCCCGTCTCCAACATTTCCTCCAGTTCTTCGTTTGTCGTCACACGACCTGCTCGTAATGAACGCAGTCATGAGAGATTGAATCGACAATAAACAAAAGCATATTAGTCGCAGTGTTGAAGTAAACAAAAGGATTTGCTAAGCAGCGAAGGGTTTCCATCTCGTCGAAACTTCAAATCTATTACCGAGATATGATTCGTCTATCGAATGAAATTATCTATAGCTTGGCCGCCGATCGAGTGTCGTACCAGCCTGCAGATTATACGCTTATTGTATATATAAAAACATTCTACGCAAGCAAGCCTCTTTCGTTGCATTTGAATTATATTGATTTTTTAGATGGTTTGACAAACTACCCCAGGAAAATTCGCAATGTAGCCATTTTTAAATTAATAGCAAGTCTTCCTCAAGAAACGGCCTAACTAAGTCTCATTTTCCAGTTTTTAGTTACAGCGCACCCAGTCGTCTGACAACAAACATAAGGAGCAATACGGTTGTAGATGTACAATAGCGCCAGTTACGTATCTGCTAATTGCGGAAAACGTAATGGAAATGTTGGTCAAATTTAACCTAAAAAGGCACTTTGACAGAGGACTGTAGCTAATGCCTCTATTTATTATTTACATAAGAAGCCCAAATTGCCTTAGGCTTCCTTGCATGAAAATTGTTCGTATGAGGTTAGAAAAATACATGACTTATATCGAAGAGATTAGTCGTACGGAATTGTGGGTCAGATCGTAATGGGCAAATACCTGTTAGTCATTTGCAGTAGCTTTTACACATTCGGAGACTTAAGAGAATTCTCATATGTACTTACCTTTATTACCTTACTTTTTCTATTATAGGTATGCAATATTTGTATCTTAAGAATAAAAAACCTTTATCGGATGTTTTCGTCGAAACAGAACTGCTACATATATACATGAGAAGGAAAATGTGTGCCGTCACTCTTGGTGTTGCCACACGAAACTGGTCACCGAATCCTCTATTCGGGCTGTGCAACTATATAGAATTTGAATCTGGTGCATTATCGCGTTAGATTATGAGGTTGTCTGTAGCAGTAGAAGAACGCTCTCGAAGACCATCCGTAAAGGATCGTGTCAAGTACGTCACCTGTTATTTCCAGCTGTCGTTGTATTCTCGCCTTGCAGCGTTCTCGGTAGTCGGTTTGCGTCTTATTATAATCAGTCATCACCTCAACGAACTTTTGCGACAACATGGAATGTTGCGTCTTTCGTATACGGAAGTCTGCACTCATCATTTGCGTCTGCTCCAATTGTTCGATGCTTTGCTCCATGTGTTTGAGTTTCTGACGAACCCGATTCGCCGTCTTCTTGATATCCGCCATCATGTCATCGAGTTCCTGCTTGACCTATGATAGGCCAATGAACAAGCACAACAGCAATGCAAGAAAAAGCACAAATTCTATGTCAAAATCAGATCCCGCTATCCTATAAGCCCT